>NW_016107488.1:1759629-1775051 GCF_001604975.1 Cebus imitator | reverse complement strand
TTTTTTTTTTTCTTTTGGTAGAAGTGGAGTCTCACTGTTGCCTAAACTGGACTCAAACTCCTGACCTCAAGTGATCCTCCCAACTCAGCCTCCCAAAGTGCCAGGATTACAGGCATGAATCACCATGCCCAGACAATTTTTTTTAAATCTTGAGTTTTTTAAGATGCTGTTAAGTATGATAAGTAAATGTTGTAGGCATATGGGTACAGAGGGGTTTCAAGCGAGACTTCAGAATTCCTACTTTCAGTACTTTTCCTCCACTCAACATATCAGAAGACCTGAGTCCTTTAGAACTCTCTGTAATTAACTGGAGTTTGCATCATTGTTTTTAAGTATATTTCCCTGATGTACATCTTCTTACAGCTGTCACTGTCAAAGACAAAGGAGTGTACAGGCCAAAATCTGTGAGCATATGGCTTGGGGACTTGAGAAAGTAAAATCGGGAGAACATATCACAGTCTCCTTCACAAGATAAAAAAAGAGCAATCAAGTCATAGTAAGGGTACAACTAAAGTTAAAGAGCATTAATCACACAACATGACCTTTGAACTTAGAAAGATCTGGGTTTAAGTCACCTTTGTACAAGTCACTTTAGCTCTCTGAGACTTGGTCTCCTCATCTATAAATGAAAATAAAAATATTACTTATATTATAGTTGTATCAAAGACTAAATGAGTTAATACATGTAGAATCTTCAACACAGGACATAGGACATACTAAGTTTTAAATAAATGGCAGCAACTACTATTCTATTTTGGTAACTTCTCTTATTCTCATTCCTTAATACTTTCTCTGAGCCTCAAAATACAATTCCTCCAGAAACTACCACATTATTATGACATCAAATAAATGGATTCTAATTTTTACAGTGTCAATAGCAATATAGTGCTCCCAAAATAATTGTATACAAAAAGCAATAAAGTTCCATAAACTGAAATATCTGATGAACCATAGGGTAATCCAATAATGATCTCCTTAATAAATTCAAGCTTTTATATAATTTTTAAAATCCTAAACTTTAGACTGAAATCCTTTATTCTTTTTTTTCTTGAATATAATTCATTTTAATATTCTGTGTGACAAAATGGGAAGTACACATAAAGCATTTCACTGCATACTGAAGTACAATGGTTGTCTAGAGGAAAAGCACTTGTGTGATTGAGCTGAAAGCGGAAGTAGACACTTTTGTCACAGAATACTATTTTTACATGAAAAAACAACTGACAGGTATTTGGCAGATATTTTCCCTGACATGAACATAGTAAAACTGTTATTTCAAGGAAAACAACTGACAATATTTGTTGCCAATAATAAAATTCAAGCATTCACGTAAAATCAGAATTTTTGAAAACTTTGTATCTGCTGCCATAAACTGTGACAGCTTCTTGGTATTTAAAGATTTTTCAGATGAGATCAGTGGCAATATTAGCAGGTACAATTTTTGTGGTATTGTATAAAGAAATGTATCAACATCTGAAGATCTGTATAACTCAGTGAGCAAATATTTTCTTTTTTTTGCATGAGTTTTTTTTATTGCATTTTAAGTTTGGGGGTACATGTGAAGAACATGCAAGACTGTTGCATAGGTACACAAGTGGCAGTAGCAAAAACTGAATTCACAAAGGTAAAGTAGACCTGGTATTTGAATGAGAACAGAAAAAAAAAGGTATAGCTGAAGAACAACACTGAATAAAGGACAATTCGGGGATTTACATATTTAACTTCTTAGATTTTAGTCATGCTGTTAATTTGACTATTCATTTTAGTATTGTTGGATTTCAGGCTTTCAACTTCAAATGTTTACTTTCTCTTTTCAGCACAGACCTTTGCTAAATACAGTAATATAAACAATAATCTATTAATGCAAATGTTCCAAGCAGCTACTACTTCTTGGCATTAGAGTTAATAGAATATCAATATTTGATTACTATTTAATTGGAATTAATTATCATTAGACATTTAAATATATTAGAAGAAATAAAAACGCATAAATCCAATACTTTAAAATAAGAAAGAAAAAAGAGAAAGGAGTCTCGGATAGTGCCCCCATAAACTGCTATATGAATTTAGGCAAACCTCTTAAGTCTCAGAAGCCAACTTACCCTGAAACTAATAAAACTTGAACTTCCAAGTCTCCCTCCTAGGTCCTAGGGGAGCCCTAGAAATGTATTTACACTTAGATTTTCAGAAAATTTGCAAACATATTTAACTGAAAGTGATTATAGTTGCTATCACTTTCCACATTGACTTAGTCCCACCTCCCCTCATTGAAGTGTTTCTGAGCACTTCAGGAATCTGGCTAGGGAGAAGCTGAATTAGGAATACCTTTGTGGAATATCTAGAAATGATTTTAAGTAATTCCATTATGTAAGCTATCCCAGTGTACAAATGACTTCCAAGAACACTCCTACTGTTCACTGACCCAACTTAGCCTTGTAACACAAAGGAATGAACCAAAGATTACATCATTATATAAATGTGTCCTTTGGCACTCAGCACTAGGAGCATGTGATCAGTGGAAGAGAAACAAGGTTGGAAATGAATGGAACTAGAAGTTAGTCTTGGGAAACTCCTTTATCAAACATTTCAATGTAAAACCGAAAACAAAAAATTCATCAATACATGGTCAAAACTAAAGATATATCTCATCAAGAATGTAATCAACAATGCAGCCTATCCAATTACAAATGTATTTTTGCAGAGAGTGGAAGTTGGGCAAAATAGAATTTGTCAAAATTACTCTGCTGGTCATAAACCTCTAAGAGTACTGTAAAAAGTGTATACATCTATGTATAAAGTCACATGTTTTATGCATCTCAATAATAAAAAATATATTTCAATCAATCATATTAGACGAATGGCTAAATTATTTTTTCTATATAAAATATTAATAAATAATTTTAATACATAGGAGACAGGGACTTTATGCTAGTTTGCTAGGGCTACCATAAAAAAAAAAAAAAAACAGATTAAGTGACTTAAACACCCAAAATTTAATTTCTCACAGTTTTGGAAGCTAGAAGTCCAAAACCAAGGTGTCAGGAGGTTTAGTTTCTCCTGAGGCCATTTTTATAACTAGCCACTTTCTCACTCTATCTTCACATGGCCTTTCCTCTGTAAGCATTTTTGGTATATTTTTGTATGTCCTAATTTCCTCTTACAATGACCCAGTCAGATTGGATTAGGCCCATTCTAAAGTACTCATTTTAACTTGATTATCTCTTAAAGGTCCCATCTCCAAAGAGTCACATCTGAAATATGGAGATTAGGAGTTCAACATACAAATTTTGAGAGAACACAATTCAGCCTATACACGTATTAAGAGTATGTAGCCAAAAATTGTAATGAAAAGGGTAACAAAGACATGTGTTAGGTGATTAATACTTTTAAAAACATGTTTTTATAGTATTTGTAATATTTCTAGCATTTTTCTTTATTTTTTAATTTGCAATTCATTTTATCATGTGAAATATATAATCAACTTTGTACTTAATTTGGTATTGGTAATCTAATGCATTCTTTAAAGAGAATCCTCTGATACTACATTGGATTCAATGCCTCCGGGACCCAACCCATTTCTTAGATTCAATGTCTTTACAGACTGTCAGGGTTCAACTGCTTAATCTCTAAAACCAAAATCATTTTATTGACATTGAAAAACATGTATACTCAACTTCAATACAAGATATTTGTCTTTTGAAAAGAAATAATCATATCTAATTGTCAAAATTGCAACCAGCTTTTTAAGGTCAAGGAATTAAAAGGGTATTTCGTTGTTGTTGTTCCTAATATTCAACTGTCCTTACAGTCCAGACATTAAATTCCTTGCTGTATTCTTATTATACTATTTTCATGTCGTATTTCTATCTATGTACATAAGGGTCATATGCAAGAAGTTTCGAAAATACCAGCAGGGAAAATTTTGACTAGTGGTATCCACAATCTCTCTGTGAGCCTGACTTGCCAAGAGAACAACTAAATATGACATACTGTATTTCTATATTATAATCTATTTATAACTCCCTAATGGGACACTAACTGCATAAACCCTGTGTAGAGCTTTCCCGAAACAAAAGCATGCTCTTGGGTCTGATTCAAGTTTTGCCTGAGGGCTATGGAGATAAAATTCAGAAAGGAAAGTAAGGTGAATGACCTATAGAACTGGCCTGCTTGACAAATAACAAGGGAAATAAAGACATAGAAAATTGGATGTTTAATTTCTAAAATATTCATGTTTTGCATTTCAAGAAATCCCCTAACTTATGCATTCAGAATTCTTTAATTTTACATTTAACCTTATGTTTAAAGTCACATAAAAGTAATGGAGCTTGTCAAGTAATCTCATTCTGAACATTCCTTGAAATACTGACAAGAACTTAGGTCAGACTTTCAGGTGCTAAATATCTCTCTTGTTTTATATAATAATCACAGTTCACCTTCATTAGCAATATTTGAAGTAAAATACTCTGGGTTTCCTAGGACAAAGCTACTTTGAATAGTTTAAAGAATTATAGTTCAAAATAGATCATTGACATTTAATTTTTTTAACTTAAAATTCATGAGGTTTCTTAATTTAGATCTGAATTTCTACCTTCAGTGACCTAATATTCATGACCAAACATATCAGCTTTTTTTCCAACCAAGGATTTATAACACCCTTACAAGATCTTACGTTAAAAAAGAAAAAAAAAGGTAACTTGCAAAATGTGCTCTTATTAAGGGTATAATATTTGATAAGCCAGGTTTTTTGTTTTTGTTTTTGTTTTTTGAGATGATAGAGTCTCATTCTGTCACTAGCCTGGAGTGTAGCAGCAGGATCTCAGTTCACTGCAACCTCTGCCTCCTGCTTCAAGCAATTCTCCTGCCTCAGCCTCCCAAGTAGCTGGGACTACAGGTGTGCCACCACACTCAGCTAATTTTTGTATTTTTAGTAGAGACAAGGTTTCACCATGTTGGCCAGGATAGTCTCGATCTCTTGGCCTCCTAATCTGCCCGACTTGGCCTCCCAAAGTGCTGGGATTACAGGCATGAGCCACTGTGCCTGGCCCAGCCAGGCCTTTAGAATCACAGAATAGAGGAAGGCATGGCCAAACTTAGTGTCACTCTTCTAATTCTCTACTATTTTCTTCTCTGGGACTCTACTCAAACAGCTACAAATACCAAGAAAATTATATTATCCACTTTTATCTTAATCCAAGATAACAACTACAAAGTATCTTAATGGTGGCCAATGTTAATTTTTCAATCAATCATCCCTCTAGCTATGAGCGTTTGGAGTGCTGTGACCTGCTTCTCAGAAAACAAGCAATAGTATCATTTTATTCTATCCTGAAGCATGTCCATGAGCCATCATTCTA
The DNA here is from genome assembly GCF_001604975.1 of Cebus imitator. Classification (NCBI taxonomy): domain Eukaryota; kingdom Metazoa; phylum Chordata; class Mammalia; order Primates; family Cebidae; genus Cebus; species Cebus imitator. The sequence goes on along the minus strand of NW_016107488.1, from coordinate 1,769,694 downwards.
AATAGTTTTAGTTTCAGGGAACTAACCGGAGGAGAAGGAAAGGGTGCCCATGCTAGAAGACTGATATCTTATTTTGGCAGCTCTATTTCCTTTGAGATCAACACTTAACATTTTTCAATTTTTAAAAGTTAAAATTAATAGGAAAATTTAAAATGTCCCTTTCAGATTGAGACACTTCTTTCTTCACAATATCCTGGACATCTTTTTCCTCTTCCCACAGTGGTGCAGCATCCAAAAACAGGGAGGTAATATATGGTGAATATCAGTTCTGAGTTTATGGTGTAAGAGGGACCAGTCTTTGGTAGTTCATGTGACACTCAGAGTATATAAGGAATATCTTTCATGGGTGAAATACAGCTCAGACCATCATCCCCCAGAGTATAATATTATGCACTGAAAAACATGACTCTTCAAATGGTTTGGCTCTGTGTCCCCACCCAAATCTCACCTTGAATTGTACTCCTATACCCATGTGATACGGGAGGAACCAGGTGGGAGATAATTTGAATCATGGGGGGTGGTTTCCTCCATACTGTTCTCGTTGTAATTAATAAGTCTCATGAGATCTGATGGTTTCATCAGGGGTTTCCACTTCAGCATCTTCCTCATTTTTTTTCTTGCCACTACCATGTAAGAAGTGCCGTTTGCCTCCTGCCATGATTCTGAGGCCTCCCCAGCCACATGATACTGTAAGTCCAGTTAAATCTCTTTTACCTCCCAGTCTTGGGTATGTCTTTATCAGCAGCATGAAAATGGACTAATACACCTTTCCTTAACTGAAACATGATCTACAAAGTACCAAATCAAAAAAAAAAAAAGAATCTAGGAGCACAAATTTCTATGGGAATGACAGCCTTGACCAAAAACATTAGATAGATAAAGTTAAAATAACATTTCAGGGAAAAAAAACAAACTTATAATTCCCAATGAAAAAGATCCCATCTGTGCTTCTTGACACATTATTTTTGTCCTCAAATTTACATGTTGTATTTACAAATGTTTCTGTTCTCAGATTAATTTTAAAACTTCAAATCAAATATTTAAATGTTTGAATTAAGCATAACTAAATAAATATGAGAATACAAATCTTGAATATTAAATGCATATAGATGAGTAATTTTTCTTTCTAATCATCAGCCAACACCTGAGTTCAAATCCATCTAATATCCTAGCAGACACGTCCAGTTCTTTGCTTAACCATCACTTCACAATTCTCTAAATGTCCTACTTTTTCTTCTGCAAGAAAAGTACTGTTTTACATTGTCCTTACTTAATTAAATATTATCATTTTTTCAATAATTTAAAACACAGATTGCAGCAGCATCCTCTCATTCATCTTTCATGCCCAATCAAGTTCTAAAGACACTGCCTTCAAAAATCTCCTATTTTATTAATGTCAAGGTTCTCATTCTCCTCTCAATTACTATATTAAACTCTGGAGTCATTTCTATACCTCAAATTCTACTTCATTCTCCCTACTCTGATATAGTCATGATATTAATCTTTTTTTTTTTTTTCTTGAGGCGGAGTTTCACTCTTGTTGCCCAGGCTGGAGTCTGATGGTGAAATCTTGACTCTCTGTAACCTCCACCTCTCAGTTTCAAACAATTCTCCTGCCTCAGCCTCCTGAATAGCTGGAATTACAAGCATGCACCACCACAACTGGCTAATTTTGTACTTTTAGTAAAGATGGGGATTCTCCATGTTGGTTAGGCTAGTCTAGAACTCCCAACCTTAGGTGATCCACATGCCTCGGCATCCCAAAGTGCTGGGATTACAGGTGTGAGCCACCACACCTGGCTGACATTAAATTTTCTGCTTCACCACTTTCATCATTATATTCCATCACCCTGGATCAAATCCTTAAGTAATCTGTCATCACCCACAGAAATAATTTTCAGCTGTTCAGTGTGTTACTGGGGATAACACTAACTACCTATATTTAGATACATATTAAACTGTATCATTATAATTAGAATGATTTCCTCAAGTTCTTCAAACAAGCCTACATCTCTTATTTCATTTGCTCATTTTTATTCCTCACCCCATACCTTACAAGAGTCGTACCCTTCCACATTCTAACTGCCTACTGCATTCTCATACTTCAAGAGCTTACTAAGATCTCCTCTGATACTTTTTGTTACCCTTCCTGTAATCAGAAACAATATAGTAGAACCGGGGAATATATACCCTGAGGCTTTAGGCAACTTTGAATAAAATCTCAGTGCTGTCATCTATCCACTGGAAAAGACAAGTTAAATCCTTGAACCTTGGCTTCATTATCTGCAATATAGGAGAAAATACAGCCTAATTCTGTGATCAATGAAAGATTAAATGAAACAGTGTATGAAAAGTATTAGCAAGGGCAAGTGATTTTACTTGGCCATCTATGAAATATTAAATCCATAGTTCTAAATATAATCATAAAATAGTTGTTAAAATTATGACTTTGACTTATTAAATTATCCCTATTTATTAAACAAAAAGAAATTTCTGTAGCATGCTTTTATAGCTACTTAAACATTTTGAGTTTTGAAAACTGATAATCTACTCCTGAGATATCTGCTACATTTAACTTGAATACTAGTTAACAAAAACAAAAATAAAATCCCCTTAAATGACATATCAACAAGTAGCCAGAGTTTAATATATTTAACAGTCAAGAAATTAATGTGCAGATTTTTCAGTTCAAAAGATCCTGAATAGATAATTTCAGATCACTCTTTTAGCATTAGGGTTCTCTTAAGTAAAATGATTAATAAGGAAAAGAATAAGGCCAGATGCAGTGGCTCACACCGGTAACTCTAGCACTTTCAGGGACTGAGGCAGGAGGACTGCTTGTGTCCAGGAGTTTGAGGTCAACCTGCTCAACATGGTGAGACCCCATCTCTACAAAACAAATCCAAAATTAGCAGGGTGTGGTAGGTGGTGCTTGTAATCCCAACTACTCAGAAGGCTCCGGCAAGGGGATCAAGGCTGTGGTGATCTGTGACTGCACCATTGTACTCAGCTAGGCAACAGAGTGAGATCCTGTGACAAGTCAAAAAAAGAGGAAAGAAAGAAAGGATGAAAGAATGAGAAGGAAGACAGGATGAAAGGAAGGGAGGAAGGGAGGGAGGGAACTTTTTTCATATATCCAGCAATATTTTTCATATATCTAGAGAAAAGCCCTGGGAAATATCTGTGGCTTTTTATTTTTTGAGACAGAGTCTTGCTCTGACACCAGGCTAGAATGCAGTGACACAATCTCGCCTCACTGCAACCTCTGCCTCCCAGTTCAAGTGATTGTCCTGCCTCAGACTCCCAAGTAGCTGGGACTACAGGCGTGTGCCACCACATCCGGCTAATTTTTGTGTTTTTTAGTAGCGACGGGGTTTCACCATGTTGGTCAGGATGGTCTGATCTCTTGACCTCATGATCTGCCCACCTCAGCCTCCCAAAGTGCTGGGATTACAGGCCTGAGCCACTGCATCCAACCTATCTCTGGCTTTTACAAGACACTCATTCTATCTGTGCTAGGAGGGAAATTTGCCTTCTCTAATAGGCAGACAGACCAGCCCCAGACTCAAGTGTTTGACCTGTAAGAAACATGGTGATTACCAGATTGGCCCTCATTAGAAGTTATGAGGAAGCTAATGGGAAAAGAAAGGCATTCAGAAGCTTAGAAATAATGGTGAAGTGGGAGCTTTGGTGCTTGCTATCTGTGGCTTACACAAAAACAATCATTTTAAGGAAGGTACTACAGAAACATTTTACCAAATTGACAAAGGTCACTGAACTAGTAATTTGAACCAGGTAGAAAAATATGCTTAAGAATCTACAGGAAAAAAGCATTTAAAAAAAGCTTTTACATGTTTATTATTTTTAAAAAAATTGAATAGCTCTCATCATCAAGTTTCCAGTTTAGGGTATATTAAAAAAAATAATGAGAGGTTAGAATAGTGATGAAATAAAGCACCGGAAAAACAGGAAAAAAAGAAAAGTAGGCATAATGCCTGATATAACAGACAACAGGAGAACACACACACACACACACACACACACACACACACACACACAATCCAAAGTATAGCATTCTGGGGCTTTTATTGCAAGTTTTCTCAGCCTTACATATTTCAATTGCTTCAGAGCCATCACTTTATTAGTAACACAATAAAATGACTAGAATCCTTAATGAGCAACCTTCTTAACTATTTTCTGCAAAAGTATTTCTAAAATGTATTACACAATTCCCTCCCTTATTATACCAATTAAAATAATATAGCCTTTTTCCTTTATGTTTCCTGAGATAAGGCTATAAAACAGCAAAAATACTTTAATACTTTGAGAATAATCTGTATAATCTCTTTTACTCTATAAATTATACAGAAATTGCATTCAAGATAAGAAGTATGGCCCACTTGTTTAATGGATTTCAACATCACTATGGATTAATGCCTAGTGACAAATATTAACTAACTATTCAATAATAGTTATTCAATAATAACTATGATTGAACTCCATTATAAAAACTGAATATTATTCACCTGTATTACTTCATGCAATAGTCTCAATCACTTTGATAAAGTAACTACAATTATATTCTCGTTTTACACTTGGGATGATTGAAGCATACAGAGGTTAAGTAATTTTCCTAGTTTCTCAATGAAAAGGGACAAGGGTATGGGTATCAGTCTGTTTTCATACTGCCGATAAAGACATACCTGAGACTGGGCAATTTACAAAAGAAAGATGCTTAATTGGACTTATAGTTCCACATGGCTGGAGAGGCCTCACAATCATTGTGGAAGGCAAGGAGGAGCAAGTCACATCTTATGTGATGGCAACAGGCAAAAAATAGCTTGTGCAGAAAAACTCCTCCTTATAATAACCATCAGCTCTCATGAGACTTACAATCATGAGAATAGCATGGGACAGGCTTGCCCCCATAATTCAATGACCTCTCACCGGGTCACTCCCATAACACGTGGCACTTCCAGATGAGATTTGGGAGGAGACACAGCCAAACAATACCATTCCACCATTAACCTCTCTCAAATCTCATGTTCCTCATATTTTGAAACCAATCATGCCTTCCCAACAGTTTCTCAAAATCTTAACTCATTTCAGCATTAACTCAAAAGTCCACAGTCCAAAAGTCTCATCTGAGATAAGGCAAGTACCTTCTGCCTACAGGCCTGTAAAATCAAAAGCAAGTGAGTTACTTCCTAGATTCAATGGGGGTACAGGCATTGGATAGATACAGTCATTCCAAATGGGAGACACTGGCCAAAACAAAGGGGCTGTGGGCCCCATGCAAGTCCAAAATCCAGCAGGGCAGTCAATTCTTAAAGCTCCAAAATGATCTCCTTTGACGCCATGTCTCACATCCAGGTCACACTGAGGCAAAAGGTGGGTTCCCATGGTCTTGGATAGCCCCACCCCTGTGACTTTGCAGGGTACAGCCCCACTCCTAGCTTCTTTCATGGGCTGGTATTGAGTGTCTATGGCTTTTCCAGGGGCACGGTGCAAGGTGTTGGTGGATCTACCATTCTGGGGTCTGGAGGATGGTGAGGGCTCTCTTCTCACAGCTCTAGTAGGTGGTGCCCTAGTAGTGACCCAGTATGGGGGCTCTGACCCCACAGTGCCCTAGCAGAGGTTCTCCATGAGGGCCCCTCACTGCAGCAAACTTTTACCTGGGCATCCAGTCATTTCCATACACTTTCTGAAATATAGGCAGAGGTTCCCAAACCTCAATTATTTACTGCTGTACAACTGCAGGCTCAACACCATGTAGAAGCTGCCAAGTCTTGGGGATTCTGCCCTCTGAAGTAACAGCCCAAGGTATACCTTGGCCCCTTTTAATCAAAGCTGGAGTGGCCTTGAGAGCCCACTCCTGGCACCCATGTGCCCAGAATGCAGGACATGGAGTCAAAGGAAATTATTTTAGAGTTTTAAGATGTAATGACTGCCCTGCTAGGTTTCAGACTTGTATGGGGCCTCTTGTCTCTTTATTTTGGTTGATTTCTCCTTTTTAGAAGAGAAATGTTTGCCCAATGCCTGTACTACGAGTGGATCTTGGAAGTAAACAACTTGTTTTGATTTTACAGGCACTTAGGGGGAAGGAGTTAAGTCTCACTTAGGGGGAAGGAGTTAAGTCTCAGATGAGACTTAGGACTTTGGACTTGATGTTGGAATTAGTTAAGACTTTAGGGGACTTTAAGGGATTATTGTATTTTGTGATATGAGAAGGGTATGAGATTTGGGAGATCACAAGAGGAATTACATGGTTTGGATATCTGTCTTCTCCAAATCTCATGTTGAAATGTAATCCCACATTGTGGGAGGTATTGATAGGGGTGGATCCCTCATGAATAGCTTAACATCTCCTTAGTGATGAGTTCTCACTCAGTTCACTCAAGATTTGTTTATTTAAAAGAATCTGGGATTTCCTCTTTCTTTCTCTGGCTCCCACTCTTGCTGTGTGACACAATATCAGCTCCTCCTCTGCTTTCTTCCATGACTGGAAGCTTCCTGAGGCTCCCACCAGGAAGAGATGTCAATACAATGATTCCTGTATAGCCTGCAGAACCATGAACCAAAATAAAAATCTCTTTTCTTTATAAATTGCCTAGCTTCAGGTATTTCTGTATAGCAATGCAAGAATGAACTAACACATTTATGTTCTAAGTTATTCAAAATGTTTTAATCTATTTCAGGGTCATCACTGTAATAATAGATACATAATGCATATATTTTGAAGGCTTGCTATATGTCAGGCACCATATGATGAACTTTTACAGTCATAATCTCTTTTAATTTCCAAAACAATTTCTGCATCATCACACAGGTAATGAAATGATGCTTAGAGCAGTTAAGTAACTTGTTCAAGGTCACACAGTTAATAAGAAGCTAGAAGTTGAATCCCTGTGTGTCTGACTTCAAAGCCTAGAGCTCTAAATTGTAACCACTGTAATACAGCAATGTTGTTGGGAGCTTTAAGTACTTCTGGCTTTTCATCCTTAGAGCAAATAGCTCAGAAGGATAGGTTTTTACAATTATTAAATGATTTCTTTGTTTTTCTCATCTCATTATCAGAATCCAATTTATTTCTCCCACATACATTAGAAAAATAAAGCTTATTAAAATTAATTCTAAATTACAGCTCACAGGATACTACTCGCTAGGAAACCACTTCATCTACCCATTGTGATTTTTGAAAACAGAATCTTTGAAGATAATTGTAAAATAATAATAATAATACCATCCACTCTAGTAATGCACTGGCTAAAAAGAACTTGCCACACTATTTTATAATCACAGTTTTCCTGCTTAAATTATACAACTATTTAAAGGAAGAAATCATTTCTTACTTAGATTTGTATCCCTGTCTATGGCAGATCCTTGAGAAAAATCTCTTTTATGAAGCCCAAAAAATACACCAGAAACAAGCCTCCTTCCTTATAGGAATCTGGTGACATTAGCCAACTATTTCTACTGGACCTATTGTCCTGAACAAGCTTCCCCAAGACCTGTGTGCCATTTTCCAATATGAGAGACCACAGATGAGAAAAAGGAAGAAAATCATAAAATAAACTTAAGTTTCCTGGGAAAAGCCTTTAACAACATATTTTTATTTGTGCAACTATTTCTATTATAAAACAGAGATAAATTTGTTCTGTGATGTCTCAAATGAGGTAAAACAAATTATGTTTGGATTATTCAAAGGCCCATAACTTGTGCCCTGAAAGGACCAAAGATCTCCCTCCTTAAAACAGGAGCCCTTCTTCAATACCTGCCTATATGGTAAGACATCCTATTTTGTCAATCCCAGTAATTAAGACCATAATGCTAACTTGGGATCCAAATTCACTGTGAAACTAAAATGCATGACCTTTAGGCAGAGGACCAGAAAGAGTTCAGTTAACTTCCAAGTGCTGTTTAGTATTGTATTTGATTAGAAAATAAATGAATAGCAAAACAATTTTGTCTAATCTATGTCTCTTGATGTCCTAAAATTCCTGTCTCATTGCGGTTTCAAAAATCAAAGTAGAGTCTTACACAAAGATGCCCATCACCCCCGACTTGGAAAAATTTTAAACCCATCTAGAGATGACACTTGCTATCTTTCACTACCTATTTGATTTGTTAAATTGGTGAATGAATGAATAACTGATAGGAATAAAAGTTGCTATCATTAATGAAGTATGTGAAGTTGGAGAAAGAAGAAAAAAAATCCATCTAAATTGGCTTTGTAAATGTGGTGTTTAATTTCTCTTTAAAATTCAATTTGTTTAAATGAATATAAACCATTAGACCCAAGAATAGGAAAAGCTGATTACAAATGTTAATTAAAATATTTAATTTTGCTGGGCAAGAGAAGCTACATGGAAAAAAAAATTATTCACACTCAGGTAATTCTCAGAGAACTGCATATAAAATAAAAGGTTAATTTTGTGATAAAGATAGGTAAACAATATGCTGTTTGCATGTTTAGCCATGCTTATTTAATCATACTTTTGAATAAATGTTATTAGATAAAGAATAACAGAAGGATAAAATAAGTATGTCATTATTAATTGTTTGTTTTCCATGAAGCTACACAAGTATCATTAACTACCAACATAATCTCACTGATACTAATGGGTTTATCCAACAAAACTGATGTGTCTAGGGTGTCAGGTGTTTACAAGACAAAAAGGTATTATTTGACATGAAAATTTCCAGGTACACCCACAGAGATTCTGTTTCAGTATATCTCTTGTAGAGTCCATGCATATGAACCTTTTAACAAGAATCCTGAGTGATGCCAAGACAAGAGACTCAATATTGCTGGGCATTCTCATATCCTCTGGTTTTATCATATTTACTAAGTATAACATATAGGGTATATATTTCCTTCCAATAAATGGAATAAATTGCTGAATATTAGGCTTTGGAGATCCCCTGTTCATACAGATTCACAAAGGTTAAACTACAACGTATGCACCATAGGGGTAGTATGTCACTACCTACCCCCTACCACCTTTTATAACAGACAAAATCATTGGAAAACAACCATGCAACATCTGTTTCTGATATTTCAAGTTTTGATGGAGCTACCACTGGGAGAAAGTCCAGAATTCTTATAGAAAAAAAATCACAATGGCCTCTTCATAACAATGCTTATAGTTTCTAATTTTATGTGTATCTCCTTTTATTTCCTTATTTAAATTATCCTGTGCTGAATAATAATCATCTGATCTGTGTGTGGGCATTAATTAACTTTTCCTGAAATACATGCCATCATTCTTTCTTTCAAGTAGAATCAAACTTGACATTCATCTCTTTAGTTGAAGAGTTTGGTCCTCTTAGCTTTTACATGTACTTATTAGCCATTTGGTTGCTAATCAGACCCTTCTCTCAAAGGAAATGAAAAAAAGTGCTCAATTTAAATCTATCAAACTTTGTTATTAGAAAGAAGTTCTTATAATTTAGGATGCAGCAGCAAATCACCATGGCATGTAACAATCCTGCATGATCTGCACATGTTCCCCAGAACTTAAAGTATAATAAAAACAGAATTAAAGTATATATAATATGAGGATTTTATCTTGTCCATTATCAGTTGTTGTAGTGTGTACCTTTCAGATATATTTATTAGTGTGATTTTCAGTTTGGTAAATGGGACGGAGGAATAAGAGACAGAACTAACATCCATAGCCAAGGAAGAATCTATATTAGAATTCCTTGAAAGGTAGATATAAAGAAGCCCTTCTACCCCATCTTTTATTTTAATTATTTAAAAGGGAAAATATATTACATCTGGAGTAGAGCTAATAATTTTATTAACATATGCAAATCACAAAAAATATAAATTAAAACAGACTATAACACTTAATTGCTTTGAACCAAGTGATCATTGACAGAAATAGTACAACTTGCAGAAGAAGGTAGTTTCAGGATACAGTAGAGTGAGACAGAAAGAAAAGAAGTTTGGGCCAGGCGCGGTGGCTCGCTCCTGTAATCCCAGCACTTTGTGAGGCCGAGGTGGGCAGATCACGAAGTCAAGAGATCGGGACCATCCCGGCCAACATGGTGAAACCC
>NW_016107488.1:1670946-1759617 GCF_001604975.1 Cebus imitator | reverse complement strand
ACCCTGTCTCTGCAAAATAAAAAGTTTTTAAAATTAGCCAGGCATGAAGACTCATCATACCTATAGTTCCAGCTACTTGGGAGGCTGCCATGGGAGGACTGCTTGAACCTAGGAGGTTGAGAGGCTACAGTGGGCCATGATCGTGCCACTACACTCCAGTCTGGGCAACAGAGCAAGACCTTGTCTCTAAAAAACAAAAAGACACACAAAGAAAGAAAAAAAAGAAAAAAAATTAAACCATCCTTCACTTTGAGATCAACCGAACTTAAAAAAAAAAAAAAAAAAAAAAAAGAAAGAAGAGGAATTTAGAGATAAGGCTAGATAGTTTAATCTCAACTATAACACCTATCAAATGCTGAGTTTAATTTCCACGGCAGTAGAATAAGAATAACAATCATTTCTTCATAGGACTATTAGGAAGATTAACTGAAGTAGCACAAAAGGCCTAGGGTAGTACCTGACAGTTGGCTCATTTCTAGCTAATATTCTTTTCATCTCCTCAGCCTCAGGATGGCAGAGGTGGCTGTTGTGGTTGCTGTTACCGATGATGCTGTTGTTTTGTTGTTGGATACAAAAGAGACTGAACCCCCCCCCCCCGCCAAATTCCATTTCGTCAACTGCAAATTTGTTTGTTTCCATTTCCAGGATAAATTTCAACATTTATTTAGGTCAGCAGCTCTCAACCAGGGCAGTTTTGCCCCCCAGGGAATATCTGAAAATCTGGGAACGTTTTTCATTGTCACAACTGGGGAGGGAAGAAGGAGAGTGGGCTACTAGCATCTGTTGGCTGGAGGATAGGGTTGATGCTCAACATCCCACACAAGTCAGTCCTTCCATAACAAAGAATTACTGAGCCCAAAATGTCAATAGATCCTTGGTTGAGAACGCCTGACCTAAATTAATAAAGCTGACACATTTATTTTGTTCAGTCAGTAAATACCCATTACACAGAACACATTACACTGTTTTCCCCTATGGAAATGTTTAAATAATGACAACACTATAAATGCAAAATAATCCATTAGCAAAACAGCTATGCTGTTAATTATTTTGTGAACTGTCAAGATAGAGAAACAAGAGCTTCTTGGCAGTTCATTAACTGACACAGCTGTGATTCCAGAAAATGTCTACAAGTCTATCTTCTTAATAAAAAGTGACCCAATTCCTCTATTCAGTTAAGCTGGAAGAAGTTCTTGACAATGGCCCACAAGAGGCAGTAAATTCATTTCCCTTTAAAGGTGAACCCAGAATTCTAAAGACAAATGGAGGGTGAAAAGTTAATAGGAAATAAAATAAGTAATAAATGTACCATGAGATTATTGTTTACTTGAATGAAGAGTAAGGAAAAAAATGAAAGCTTTTTGAATTCCACTGAGTTATGAACAAAAGGTGAGCTTCATAAAACAAAAAGAAGAATGTTTTTATCAGCAGATTCATACACTTCCCACTCTGAAGCTACATTCTAAAGTTTTATCCTAAGAGGTTTAAATTTTAGAACAGGTATTTAACAAGACCTCTGAATTATCATGTGACTTGATTCAATATTAAAGCTTATTCAGAGAGAGCTTACATATTTTCAATTGCTAATGGTAAAAACAATATTTAAATGATATAGTTTCATCTTAAATTTCTATCTAATAAACCAGTATTGGGTAGGTAGTTTCTATAAGTTTTATCTAATACTACTCATCTTTAGCCCAGCTAAATTGGTTCTAGTTTGATTTTATACAATGAATGTCATAAACAATGAATGTCATTATCACAAATATCATTGTGTAAAATCAACAGGGAGACACTGTTTACCACTATGGGTTGGTCAAGTTTTTCTAAAGACCTACCTATGGACTTAAGAAGACAATCCTGGGTCTCTCATCACCATCCCCAACACTTCCTCTGTTCATTCACCAGTCTGGCCATTTGGCTGTATTTGTCTCTATGCATAATATCAGGCATGTCCTAACCAAATGTTCTCACTCTCAACCCAGTATAGGTCCCTGCTTTTTCATACAGTTAAATAGACCACCATATATAGACAATGTAAACAGCCATTCTCTTTTCTCTATCAACCAATTTCACCTCTACACTTAATGACAGAAATTAGTACAGAAGAATGAGGTTTTACCAACAACTAAAGACACCTACATACTGTTTGGGAAATATCTATTGAAAGCATTATACAACCTCCTGTTCTGTATAATGTATGAGGTTTTCTCTCAATAAGTCAGGTTTGTCCACAAAAAAAGGTAAGTTTGGCAATTGTTTCAGACTTTAGCACAGAAAAACTAAACAGAGAGTTACATGGATGTTTCCCAACAAATCATGTCCAAAAACATGAAAATAATATAAATTCTAAACATATCAACCCTAAACACATCGGACATGATATATAGTTCTGCTAATTTAATCACAGAAAATATCTACTGGGAACATTTGCATTAATAAACACTTTGTTCTTACCCAGTTTCCATTGATATGGACTGAATTGTGTTCCCCACCCCTCCCAAATTCATCGTGAAATCCTAACCCTTACTCTAGCACTTCAAAATGTGGCTGCATTTGGAAATAAGATTTTTATGGAGGTAAATAAGGTTAAATGAGGTGATTAGGATGGGTCCTAATCCAATATGACCAGTATCTTTATAAGAAAAGATTGGGACACAGACACACAGAGGAAAAAGCATGTGAAGATACAAGAAGAAGATGGACATCTGCAAGCCAAAAAGGCCTTAGAAGAACCCAACACTGTCTACACTTTGATTTTGGACTTCTAGCCTCCAAAATTGTGCGAAATTTCTGTTGTTTAAGCCATCCAGTCTGTGGTACTTTGTTAGGGAAATCCTAGCAAACTAATATATGCCTGTAACCTAAACATTCTGATTTGGGAAAGCAAGAACCCATTTACCGTAAATTAATTCCACAACTAAATGTGATTTACTAATGTTGTCCTATCTGCATCTGAAATAACAAAAAGTAATACAGACAATGCTGCAGTCAGCCAGTCTTCAACTTCTCTTACAACTAAATATATAATAATGCTTATAATAAATTAAATCTAACAAATCAGTTACCTTTTGATCTAATAAAGATAAGGAGATACGTCATTTGGCTTGGAAACAAAATATTTTTAACCAATAAAAGTGTAAGAGCGAAGAGGTAGATTTTTAATGGGTCTTTTTGCCACTTACTTTTCAGCACCTAGAACTATTCTGAACATTGTCAATGCTTAGGCAGTAGTTGATGAATGTTTAAATAATCAATAAATTAAAAATGCCAGTAGCTTCTGGTTATTACTGACAAGATGGCATACTAACACAAGATGGGTGAATACTGCTTCCCCAGTATTCACTCTTAGGACAAAATATAGAGGGAGCCATAGATCTGAGGCATTAAATCTATCCATGCAATCTATCCATCATTTTAACAACTCTAGGAAACATTCTTGTGGGATGATGACACCCTGTGGCCAAGAGTGGCCAGGCACAGCATCAGAGGATAATTTGGGGAGGGACCTAGCTAGTACATCGCCTGGACATTGTCTTGGAAGAGTCATTGTCTGTACCATACCATTTCCCATACAGAAACCAGCAGTCACAACATATGTATATCAAAGATATCTAACCAAAGGCAATAAAAATAAGCAATAAGTAACAAAAGAGGAATTGAAAAAAAATGTGTCTAGAAACCAAATAAAAGACTACTAGACAACATACTCTAAAAAGGAAAAGAAAAATTATAAGAGAATTTAAGCTAAAAATATGTGTCAAAATGTATGGGACATTTATAAAGTACCATGTAAAAGGAAAGTTGTTTTAAGTATGTCCATCAAAAAAGAAAAAGGTTTAGAAAAAGAAATTGAATCAATCATTGAGCTCTGAAAAGGCAACAGAGCAAACCCAGGGAAACAGAGGAAGACAATAATAAAGATGCTAGGAAAAAAAAAAAAAAAAAAAAAACAGAAATCCAACCCACCAGGGAAAAAAAATAGGAAAAATTAAAAAACTTGAATCTTTAAGGGAATTAACCAATAACGGACTCTGACAAACTAATCCAAAATGAGTGAACAAAATTCAGAATCAGAAAGACATTATAAGAACAAGAGAAAGGAAGAGAATGGAGGATGGGAGAGAAAAAAAGAAAGAGAGAGATAAGAAAAACAACCAAAAAAGAGAAATTGATGGAGAAGTAACTATAGACACAAAGAGATTAAAATGATAATATAATAATATGAGTACTAATTTGGTACTGAAATTGAAAATCTAGACAAAAGATATATTTCTGAAAAAATATAAAATTTCAAATTGGTATAAAAGGAAATTTAAAACTTGAATACATTTATAAGTATTAAAGAAATTGAAAAGGCAAGTCTCCTTCTTCCCCAAATTTCCTAGCTCTATTAATTTTTAGTTGTATTCTATCAAACTATAATGAAACAAATGATTCTTACCTTTTAAATAAAATCAGAGAAAAAAACAAATCTAATTTCCATCCAGCATAATATTAATTCCAAAATTAGGTAAAGATGGTTAAAAAAAAAAAGCTGCAAGCTTATTCAATTAAGAATATATGTACAAATTCCAAAATGAAATATTGGACAAATGAAAAACTGTATTAAAATATGATCAAGTAAGATTTATCCAGATCGATAAGACAATTTTAGCACAAAAATGCACCAATTCACTATATTAGTATAGTAACCAAGAGAAAACATGTAATTATTTCAAGAGAGGGAAAAAAATAAATTGAATATAAATTTTAAAACTTATGATTACAAAAGAAGTCTATTCCTAGAAAACTAGGAATAGAAGAGAATATCCTAAACTTGGTGATGGTTATGAACCAAATGTCTAAAGTAAACATTATGCTTAAACATTACATTTAAGGGAAAACCTTTACACACATTTCTTTTAAAGTAAAATTAAGATAGGCATTCATATAAAATTGTACATTGAATTTCAGAGAAATCACAAATTATGAGAAGTCTAAGAACTGCAATATTATCTATGCTTTGGGTAATACTATAAATCCTGGCAGTTCTATTTAAAAATGAAAAAGAAATAAAAATGGAAATACTGGAAATGAAGGAATAAAACTATAATGTAGTTAATATAATGGTCTAAAATAGAAAAAAATGAAATTAACAGGCAAACTATTGAAACTAACAAAAGAGTATGATAAAAGATCAATTTATAAAACTCATGAAAACCTGTCTGCACTAGAAGTAACCAAATAACCATCTACAGAATATAACCAGTAATAAAATACTCTTCATACTAGAAAACGAAACCTACAAAGACTCAACGTAAGAAAGAATGCACAAAAGTACACTAATAAAAATAGTATATAATATTAACAAAACTAGACAAATGGAACAAAGTAGAGAGACTCAGAAATTATCCAAACCATGAAAGAGAGCTTAATATACAATTAAGTTTATATCACAAGTCAAAGTGATGAGTAATGTCACAGCATATATTAAATAGAAAAAATTAGTGTAGTATATAGAAAAAAATATAACACTGGATTTCTACCTTTTAATACAACATACAAGAATATTCCAAATGATTAGAAGATCTTAATATGAAAAATAAAACTATGAAGTTAATTAAATAATTGCACATGTTTCCCTTGTCATTTTTGACATCTTATGATAGTAGTGGAGGCCTAATTATTACTTTGAAAAGTAAAATAAGCCTAAGGAATTGGGCTGAGTAATAATGAAATCACAATTCAGAGATCAGGGCACATTAAATATAATGAAAATTAATTTGTCCAAACAAGTGTAAAAGAAAATCATTCTATCATGAATTTTTTAAATATAAATAGAAAATTTGATGAAAACATTTTTAAATGTTACATTTAAGTGTATTTGTTTTAAAGTAATTACAAGCAGAATTTTCAAAAGGTTATACACAGCAAAAAAAACCATGTACCTCAAGACTTATTTTACTTTCAGTGTAGTTTCATTTATGATAAGAAGTGATGATCTCTATAGAAAACAATTTCATTTTGACCACTAATGCCTTCATGGGGAAAAGAGAAGTGGCCTAGAAGTCAGGAGCCTAATTTTGCCTCCAGTCAGAATTAACACTCTGATCAAGTCACTTACATACTATGGGCTTCATTTTTCTCATACAGGAGTGAGGAAATTAATCAAAATACTGATTGATATTATCAATATTTGGAGGATTATAGTTCCATTCGAGAATCTCATGAACACTAGGAACCTCCTTGTCTCCCAAAAGCGTGTACAAAATTATACACATAAAATTGTAAAACAAATGTCAGAGTATCCACAGACCTCCAAGAGGTCCCCGTACCTCAGATTAAATATGTTTAAACTAGAATTACATATAATTCCTTTCAACTCCAAAAGGAAAACAAGTATAGGAATGTGTCAAAGCAGATTAATACATTTTTGGCTTGTGTACAGAAGGCACAGAATGGTAATTTAAAGACTACACTGAAATATAAACAGATGTTGTCAGATGACAGAGAAGGAGGGAGATTACAAATTTTGGACTTAACTTAGACATATTAAACCAAACACGCCACTTACATATTAACATGGAAATTTCTAGTAGGGTCTGGGTATACCAGTAGGTATGGCGCTCAAAGGAGAAGTCCATGCTATGGATATAAATTTGGGAGCTATCTGCCCATAAGTGATCATTGCATCGTGGTGATTAGATCTCAGGTGGCATGGGGATGGTGAGAAAGGAGACAGAGAAGAACTAATATAACTCCAGTATCTAAATGGTAGGTAAAGAATTACGAAACTACAAAGGAAGCAAACCGAAGAGCCAAAGAGATAAGCAGTGTTGTGTTATAAAATCAAGGACCTTAAAAAGATCCCTTCTGGATGGATTAAAAGAAAAATTACTCTTTCTTCTGTCTGACACTGGACCATACTTTTGTACAAGTCTTGGACAGATAATCACACATTAGATTTTAGTTCTGGATTTAGGTACAAGCTGAACAGCCACATGCAACAATTCTGCACAGAAGCAAAGAGAGGTTGTGTTTCAAGTAAGAGTGGTCATCAGTGTCAAATGCTAATAAGATATGGACATAAGAGAGAAAAGAAATACCCTACTGGATTTAATGGTATGGATAGAAAACAGTGGAGACCTTTGAAGGGGCTGTTTTGGAGGCATGCTCAGGACAAGAAGCCAAATTGGCATGTGCCGAAACGTGAGAATCAACAGAAAGCAAAAACATGGAAACAATGGAATAAAAATACACACCATTCAAAAAGTTCAGCTTAGTAGGATGGTAGTTGGTTAAACATAAGGAGTAACTTTGTGGACATTTCATTATTGTTTTTAATTAAAGGAGAACTCTGTTAAGTTTAAAAAGTAATGAGAAACATATAACTGAGAGGGAGAGAAGTTAAATGTCCAAAAATAAAAAGAATAATCATTAATATAATATTCCTAGCAAGATTGTAGGTAATAGAATCCAGAGCATGGAATGGAATAATTGTCCTAGGATAGTTTCTCTACTATTATAACAGATGGGAAGGCAGATAACATCGGTCCAGTGTGGATAGGTTTATATCCCTGGCAGCAGGACAATGAAGAATCAGGAAGATTAATAAATTGCAATGGGTTTGTTTTTCTTGACAGAGATATTTACTACGAATGATGGTGAGGAATGGGTGATGTAACTGGGGATTTCAGAAAAACACATAAAAAATAAAGTTATAGTAAGAATGTACTGTGAAAATTAGAAGTCTTACCAGAGAATCACAGGAGAACTATCAGCCAGTACTATAGGTCTATTTAAAGCTGGTCATCATGGATTTAGAAATAAACTGCTTTGTTATGTGACTTCCTTAAATGGTTTTAGGTTGGTTGGTTATAGCAGGGAAGTGTTGCTAGTTGGTCCCAATTAGAGTTGGGGTCAGAAGAAGAATTGGAAAAAAAGGAAAAAGAGGAGCAAGAGTGTTCATGATACTTTCAGGAGTGTCACTGCAGTTAAAAAACTGTAATATAAACTAGATAACAAAAGTAGTGAACAAAAGAAAATGGATTGAAAGAAAGTGGTTATAATAGAGTAATTACACAAGTTGGAAAGGGAGTATGTTATGGCCCATGAAATTCTGAACTAATAGTTTTAGAGGTGGAGCAAATATGTATACATAGGATATGATCTATCCTTGTTGTCCAGAATTAATGACCAGAAAAATACATGGAGCCAAATTGTGCCCCATCACCAACCTTTTTGTCTCCCCTTGGTGATCCTTCTACCTAGATTGTTTATTGGTAACCCTCCTTCCATGACGGTAATGTTTGAATAGATGTAAAAATTCTCACGGATATGACTATGACTTTAATATCCAACTTAATATAATAAACTAGACTCACTATTTCCCTTTTGCTCCTGAATCAGTCCTTCCTCTCAACTTCCATATTCTAGTAAGCTCTCTTAGGCACTAACCACTGAAGCATGTGACTTACCTTTTACTCCACCTCCCCACCTCCCCTGTACTCAGTAATCATCAGTCTGTAAGCCCTGATGATTATTTCTCTTTCTTTTCATCAGTTGCAGACTCTATGATTATTTACACAGAATATGTAAGAGACCTTCAAACTTATTAGAAATAAAAAAAATACAAAATCATTATATAAAAAAACTTTACAATTTGTAAGAATAGATATTAAGAAACCACTGACAAAATTAATCCCTCTTAATTTTTAAAATTTGTTTTTGTTTCTTTTAAATTAACAAGCTATTCTGGAGCAGTTTTAGGTTCACAGCGAAACCAAATAGAAAGTGTGGAAAGTTCTCATACACCCCCATTCTCACAAAAGCACAATAATTATTTCTTCAATTTCTCTCATATCCATCCCCTCTTTCCCAAAGGCCTTTCTTGTTGTTTTATATATACATACATATATATGTGCATAAAACAGAATATATATATATATATATATATATATATATATATATATATAAAACAACAGACCCCAGTGTGTGATGCTCCCCTCCCTGTGTACATGTGTTCTCATTGTTCAACGCCCGCCTATGAGTGAGAACATGCAGTGTTTGATTTTCTGTTCTTGTCAGTTTGCTGAGAATGATGGTTTCCAGATTCATCCATGTCCCTACAAAGGGCACAAACTCATTGTTTTTATGGCTGTGTAGTATTCCATGGTGTATATGTGCTCCTTTCATGTCTTCCTTTGTCTCAGTTATCTTTAATATTTGCTATTATCTTCAGGATAAAGATTTATTTTGTTTCCCACCTATATTGTAAATCCCCTAAGGTAAGAATGATATCTATAATACAAACATTTCGTATGCTTCTTTCAAGAGTCTAGCCTATAATGATTACTCAATCAACATCTGTGAATTTGATAGTCACCAGAATCCAGCAATGCTGAGCTTCATGAAAATTTTAATTTAAAAAAAAAAAAAAACACTTTACTCAATGTCTTTCAAAGAATATTCTAGTCTCCTGTACCCAATTTTTATCAGGATAGCTTTTGGCAGATATACTCTTAGGTGACTGGAAATCCATGGTATTTATCAGCCATTACTCTAAGATGGTCTTTTGGATTTTCTTAGCTGAGATTTGTGACCCTAGCATTTTTCACACTGATGTTTCCTCCACGTCACTACATTGATTCTGCTGAGTGATCTGTAACTTTTTATTATTTGTTCTACGACACCTTGACAGCTTAGCTGTTGGTCAAAAAGTGGCTAAAAATTGAGAGCTTGAATATCTGTAATCTCTGGGATATAAGAGCATGAGCTTCCCTCAACAAAATTATGAAATATAGTACATTATATTTGTTTTCCACAAAGCTCTGCTTTTACCCCATGTTCCTCTCAAATTCCTTTTCCTCTATATCTAACTCAACTTAAAATCTTTATGTCCTTTCTCTCTTTTATCCTTATTAAAACATTTTATTGAAGCCAGTATTTTATTTCTATATCTACAATCTACTACATGGAAACAGATATTAATTATTAGCTCTTTTTTAATAATTACAATTTATTTGTAATTATAAAATAAATATAGGTTGCAATTAAAGATATGTAAAAAAAAGTTATTTAAATATGCATTATCCTACAACGTAGATATAATTGTGTTTCCTACCATGTTGTTTAATGAATGGATATTTATTTGCTTATTTTTAAATATAGTTAACAGCATTCTACACAGAGAGATCTCTGTCCTCTTTTCACTTAATAGTTTGGCAAGGCAATAATTTTTCTCAGAATCCACTTGTTTATACTAGACAAGTTCTAAAACAATATGGGGAGCTTCTTGGAGAATATCTCCTAGCACTATCTCCCAGAGATCTGAATTCAGTAGTGAACAAATACTCAATTTTTGCCAGCATCTCAGATGACACTACTATAAGTACCTCAGACTACCACAGCTTTATTTATTTATTTACTCATCCTGGAAGAAGCAACTGGTTGCATCAATTACTCTTCTATCAGTATCCTTAACTAGCTCTGATCTGTTCTTCATAACACCCACACTAAGAATCCACAAATGATATCAATACCATTCCCTCTCTACTTATGCATCTACACCAGACTACCTCCACTTCTACAATTTATTACCACTACAAGTTTGTAATTTTCTTTCATTATCTCTAAAATCACTGGTAAACTCCTAACTGGCAAATCTAATTGATATTTTCAGTCTTAATCTACAATCAACTCTCTGGAACATTTATATTGTTAAATATTCACTTCTTTGCACTTGAAATTTGTTTCTCCCATAGCTTCCATAACCAACTCTTCTCTTCTGTTACTTCTAATGTCTGACTGGCCCATCACAATAACATTTCCAGATTTCTCTTTACCTCCATTCAAGAACCTCAACACAGTTCTCTTCCTCTCCAAACTCACTGATTATTCATCTAACCTCCAGAGCTTGCATACAGAACATTTCCACCTGAAACTTACAGAGACGCCTTAAATTTTAATGGATTTAAAATTGACTTTATTATCTTCTCCTTAGGGATAGAAGCAAGGTTGCACTCATTCAGTATATACTCTGTAAGATAAGGCCATCACCAACTCTGGAGTCATTCCCTATATCTTTTTCTCAGTCTTCTCCACATCCAATAGATCACAAAGCCTGACCTAAGACACAGGAACAGATGATCTAATCAGACTCCCATGAATTGGAGATAAGAGTATAAACTTTCACTAAAAATTTCAAGAGTACAGGACTAGATGAAACAGAGAGGTCTGGGACAGCCCACTTAGTTTCCCAGTTTCTTCTGTTCCATATGGGACATTCATTCTCTGACTCAGAATGACTGATGAGAAATCGAAGGGAGGTTTTATGGAGCTCTTCACAGATGGGAGTATATAAGTCATAAAACTTCTACATTTTACACCTCCAAAGAAAAATGAATAGTTTGTATGATATTCTCCAGTGAGCCATACCCCACAGATTCCATACTTATTTGCTACAAGACATCCCCTAACTAGGGCAACCTGGTAAAGGCCTTCACTAGATAAAGTCTCCTCCTCCTAGAAATCTTCTTTTACTTGACAAACCAGTTAACATGAAGATTAGACCAAGTCACCTATTTCCTCTTCTTTTCCCTCAAGATATACCCCTGGTAAAAGAAATGAATGAATCATAGGCCGGCTGCCAGGTGTCTTAACTTCCTTCCTCTCAAAGTTCACTTGGTTATACCACCTTTTTAAGACTAGCATTTGTCCCTTATTCCCTGTCTCCATTAATGCTTATCTGACTCATCTCTAGCCTCAATATTTTCAATACCCACCAACTATCCAAACAAATTTAGTTTCCCTAATTCTACGTGCAGTCTGCTGCCATAGTTGCTTGTTGAAAATGTACATTCTGGTATAAAATCTTTTGCCTGATATCTAATGTGTTACATCATATTTCCTTTGCCTGCATTTCTGGATTTTTCCTTCCAACACATCCCCTGATATCCAGCCAAATCAAACTATTCCCTGGACATGCCATTTTTGCATGAACTAGCAAAGATCCCAAGCTCTGTCACATGAATCCCCACATTTCTGTCAATAATTTGCAATGTCACCTTTTCTCTAATGCCCGCCCTGAACTCTCTATTCAGTTCAAGGCAATTACCTCCTTCTCTGTTTCACCATAACTGTCTATAAATAATAAGTAAAATAGTTAGCTTCAGTGAGCCTTGACTTTGAAAAAGGTACCTACCATGCTAAGTGTTTTCTATGCATCACATTGTTTAATCTTCGGACCAACTCTCTGAAAATGTTCTATTAGTCTGATAATTTTACAAAAGGGAAATGAAAGTACAGAGTGAATAAATGATTTAGCCAAAGTTACACAGTTATTAACTAACGGAATTAGGGTACAAATGCAGCTCTAGTTTACTCGACAATACTCCTACTTAAACCCAGTCATAAGATGTCTCTACTCACCCATCATACAGCTTCCCTACTTAAATCAATAAACATTTGCTAAGTGACAACTTGCTGCCAGGCACAGTGTGAGGCTTTAATAAGTATGGAAAGTAAGTTGAATAAAAAAAGAAAGCAGTGTCTCTAACTGAAGAAATCATCAGTTTTTAAAAGCCTACCTAACATACATCTTTCACGACTTCACACCAGAAATAGTACTGTCAGACACAGTGCAAGACTTTACTCCATAGGGAAGACAGACCAGATCTAATGTGAACTTATCTCCCTTAACTTGACTGGCCAAATCACCCACTTCAGGATTCACAAGAAATTTCTCTGGGGAACTTACAGTCACCTAGTAATTGCTGTCATTCATGGAATTTTGTGGGATTATTTATTATAATTTATAGGCATTATCACTGTCTGTAATTGCCATCTATCTGTCCTATATCTTGCACTTCACTGATTTAAGTTCATAATCTGATGACAAAAAAAAAGTTATTCACCTGGCAAGTAACTGGCATAGAACCTTCAACTTGCATCTTACCTAAATTGTGGAGAATAGAATAGCTGCTAATCTGATTTCTTTCTTGTATTTTACTTCAAAGCAATTTATGTTTTTTTTTCTTCACTAGTGACTCAATTTACATAGTACAATTCAACTGAGATGCTAAAAACACCTAGCAAGTGTCTTGTGTTTTATGCTCACATCATTCTTCAAATGGGAGATGGGGAAATAATCTCAAGGTATTTAAGTGATTTTCATGAAATTAATAACTATAAAGCTGCAAAAACAAAGGGTAAGCCAAGATCTCTGACTTTCTCTAATCCTTGCCAGAATCCTTATGCTCTTTATCACAACTATAAATACAATGGTATAATAATTTAACAGATATTCATTTATTCTAGATTTTAATATGACTTTTTAAATTATATATTTCAATAATATATTCTCCAGACATTTTTATTATCCAAACTGAAATTCTACTTCCTATACTTTTCCTCATTGATAACTTGCAAATAAGAAGCACTGAAAGTGATGAGATTAAAATTACCAGTCTCAGTTCTATGACATACACATCAGCATGTAAAGAAATGCCATAAGGGAAGTTGTGCAGTGATGTCTTTGCAGAAATGAAATGTGTATGAATATGAATACTGTTGTAAGTATTTCAATAAAAATTACAAGTCTTTCAGACATTCTTTCCAAATTCAAATGAAGCAATGGGTATGAAGGATGTGGCTGATGGGCCTGCTTTATACTAGCATGAAGAGGCTAGGTGGCTACAAATCAAATTTCCTGATCTCATTGATATGGGCTTCTATAGGTAATCAGTTGTCCTCCCACTGTGAAAACTGGCTATGAGTAAGAAATACTTAGGCATTTGCCCTGCCTTTCCTCTGTGAACAGTATTTTAAGCAGTTCTTCAGAGAAAGTTCTTCATTATAACAGTCCAGCTAATAATATGGAAAACACAAATTAGAAGACCACAATTTTGTATCCCTTAAGGTAATACTTGAATCAGGCAATTGCATTCAATCATACAACTATCAAATAAATGTTTGATGCGAAGTTACAAGGGAGGGATTTGACTGACATCACTAGTGGGGCAGCCTAGCACAGAATTACCTATAAATAGACTTGCCAAAAAACAAAAGAAGTTGAATATAGTCAAGGTCGAGTTAATGACCACTTACAGAAAATATAGGTACAGAATAATAATATAAATAATACCACAAGAAAGCAAGCAGCCATATATTCAAAACAGGGTGCATTAATCGGATCACCAAGACATCCTTCTGTAAACAAATTGATGGCATTACATGTAAAGAGGAACAGAGAGAGATGGACAGAGTAAGAGAAAAAGAGGAGAGACTAGCCTATATTAACAGGAAAAAAAAAGACATAAAAATCAGATCTATAGTCCTGAGCTTTATTTTTTTTAAAGGCTATAAAATATTTTGAGACAATCTTAGAAATATGATTATGAATGATGTGTCAGATATTGCCAAGAAATATTATTTATCTTCCCAGGGTTGATAATGGAATAGTGGCTATATGTTCTTAAATATGCATTTTTTTCAGATACTAAAGTATATAGGGGTGAAATAACACAATATTTAGAGTTTGCTTTAAAGCTCTTCAGAAAAAAAAAAAAAAAAACAGACATGAAGTGATATTTTGGTTACTGTTGAACCTAGGAGGTGTATATGTGGGAGTCTTTATAAACAATTCTGTCTTTTTCCATGATGTTTCATGATGTTTAATTTGTATTATATAAACTTCAAAAAATGGCAATAACATCTAAGTAGGGACTACAAAACTGCAGCCTTAGCAAAAGGTACGACTGGTGCTCTTTCACACGAAGGCCACTACTCTGCTGACAAAGCTGGAATCTTCCTCCAAAACCATTAATTTAAGAGGAGAAAATGAATGATTCACAGAGGTCATAAAATAAAGAGGCTTCAACCCTAAATATTACATTACTCAAGATTTTGGTTTCCCTTAATTCACTCATGAAACTGTCCAGAAGTGCACAATGATTTTGAAGGTTTTTTTTTTTTTTTTTTCCCCAAAGAAATGTCAAGATTGTCTATAAATAGTTTGGGTTATTTAATCCTTAAAACAACTCACAAGTCCCATACCTGCAAGTTGGAAAATGAGCTGGGTATTTGTGCAGAAGCAAGGAGAGTAGATACTGCCCAATGTGCCTCGAGAGGTGGCCAAGGAGAACAATTAACAGGAAAGAATCTGCCAGAAGGCAAAGAAAGGAACAAGGAAGGACAAATAATAGGCAAGAAAGTTTTAATCAATGGCAGAACTAAGTGCTGCCAGATAGATTTAACAAAAAATGTATTATATTGCAAGAAAAAGGAGTCTGTTATGTCTGCACAGCAGAATTTGCTATTGACCTGTGGCTGCTGTGAGTTTCCCATTTTCCCATTCTAGGAAAAAAAGCTTTCAGTAAAGCTATCTTGGTCCTATTCAATATTATTTATTGAATGCATTGGTGGCAAGTAACATATATTAACATATTACCCACAGGTGGCCATTTCACAAGGAATCACATTCAGACTTCATACAATGTACTTCCTATACAAGGCCCAAAGACAGCAGGCTAGCTGATGAGGCGTGAGGAAGGCAGGCTGATAAGGTTTAGGGGTCTCCCTTTTAGGAGAGGTTTAGTAAATATTCATTTGCATCAAAGGCAATTTCATCATATTAAGCAGGAGCATGTGCTGATGATACTATTGCTGTGGTTTGAATTTTAATAGGGAAAGAAAGCAGCTGTATATATCTGTTCTCACACTGGTAATAAAGACATACCCAAGACTGGGTAATTCATAAAGGAGAGAAGTTTAATGAATTCACACTTCCACATGGCTGGGGAAGCCTCACAATCCTGGCAGAAGGCAGATGAGAGGTAAAGTCACATCTTACATGGTGGCAACCAAAAAAGTGTGTGCAAGTGAACTCTCCTTTATAAAACCATCAGATCTCATGAGATTTATTCACTATCATAAGAATACCACTGGAAAGACCTGCCCCTATGGTTCTATTACCTCCCACAGGGTCCTTCTCACAACATGTGGGAATTATGGGAACTATAATTCAAGATGAGATTTGGGTGGGGATACAACCCAAACCATATCAGCATCAGAAGTGATAGAGCATAGTGGATCCCCTTGACCAGCTCACTCAAAACTTTTCTACCTTTTTAATTTAAAAAAACTGGGGAGTTTTTAAAAACTAAAATCCAATCATTAGTAATTAGAACAATAAAATATCACATTTCACTTTACTTTTGCAATAATAAAAACTGAATTTTGCAAAGTGTTAGCAGGGAAGTGGAAATGACAGAATCCTCATGTACTGCTGCTAGGAATGTAGACTGGTGCTCTCATTTGTATAGCAAATTGACAATATTTAGTCAAATAACATATAAGCATATCCAGTGTCCCAGCAATTCCCCTCCTAAAGAATTTTCACACAGGTCCACACTGGATGTGGCCATGATCAGACTGAAGGCAACCTGGGTACAGATCAGCAGGGAAGAGATTAGTTAGGTAAAATACATGCTAAGAAGTAACATTCTACCCTCAGAACAAACCAATTAGCTTAGATAGACACATGAAAATGAATTTCTCTTAAAAGTAAAGCACTAATGAGACGGATATCATATATATAAATTAAAAACATAAGACAAAACAAAATACTCATTGTCCAAGGACACATATAAACATAAGGATTTGCATTCAATATATTAGACTGGTTACTTATGGGAGATAAAGTTGTAGAGATTAAGTGGTTTAAATGTCAAAAATAATTAATAATGTCTTCTCACAGACCAATGATGATAGTGTGCTATGAAAATTTGTTGCTATTTTTTTTAAAGCTATATTTTCTACACCCTCTTATAACCTGGGTTCCATAAGCAATTCAGGTTTCACAACTAAACGCTCCGGTGAACTGAAGCATAAGGGGAAACCGGAAGTGAGTTGATGATCTTACTTTGACTGGCATGGATGATGGCACAGATCGTGGAGCTAGATCCTGCAGCTGCACCTGGCTTCCTGATTCTCAGCTCCCAGGTCCTTGTAAGACAGCAAGTCCCTCAGTAGCCCTATTCTAGGATGTGGTTGTGAATCATTCCTAGAAGCTCAGCCCTCCCAGTGAATCTGTGAGCAATACACTATACTTAACAAATACTTCTCAGCTTAAACTAGCAAGAGTGAAGTTTGTCGTCTGTAACTTAAGACCTCTGAAAAATAGAAGGAGTTTGAAAAGCACTGCCTGCTCAAGCTTTTCCCATATTTTTTACAAGATAAAGACTTTGAAAACTCCCACAGTAGTTTTCTAGGGCAGTTGTAACCAAGTACCACAAACTGGGTGGTTGCAACAACAGAAATGTATTATCTCAAAGTTCCAAACGCTGAGAGTTTGAGATCAAGGGGTCAGCAAGGTTGATTCCTCCTGAGAGCCATGAGGGGAAATCTGTTCCATGCTTCTCTCCTAGATTCCGGTGGATTGCTAGCAATTTTTAGCATTCCTGAAATACCACCTATGTAGAAAATACCATTCCTGTAGAAACATCACTTCTGTCTCTGCCCTCATGTTCACATGGTGTTCTCCCTGTGTGTGTGCGTGTCTTACTTCTACCCTGAGTACAAATTTCTCCTTTTGATAAGGATACTAATCATATTAAATTAGGGCATATCCTAATGACTGCATTTTAACTTGATTACCTCAGGAAGCACTGTTTCCAGAAAAGGTCAGGTGGTGGGGAGGCAGGGATAGAATTTCAAAATATTTCTGGGGGAAGAACATAATTTCATGCATAAAATATTGCATGTAATTTAACAAAAAATATAACCATTTCCCTAGACTCCAGTAATTATACTAAAACTATGGAGAAAATCCTTTTTAGGTTAGCCAAGTACTGGATATTACTGAGTTTCACAGTATGAATGCTAAATAAAAAATCATAATTATGATAAATTGGCTTGATAGTGGCAGCTATACAACAGACATCTTGAAAGTTTATTTCACAATCTAAACGTGCTAATACAGAAAGTAAAAACTGAAGTATCATAATGGTTCTTTCATGCTTTAGAAACACATCATCAGTCCAGTAGAAAAAAAGTAAATGATTACACTAAAGTATAACAACTTTCATGCTGAGATTCCTAGAATGTTTATTCTTGGTGCCATTTGCTAGCAGTATTAACCATTGTTACCAAAGTCCACATCTTCTTTTACACAGCAACTATCTTTTCCCCACTGTCTATAAAGCATGATAAATCAACCCATCACGTCTACTTGACTGAAATAAAAAGAAATACATCAAAACTATTTCAAATTCTAATTTAATCACAAATACAGAAGAGTTGTCAAAAGTATCCAGAAGTCTTCATTTTAATTTGACTTCGGGATTTCTTCACAGGAAATAGGCAATGTTTAAAAGTAATATGGCAAAACATTTGGACTTTTGAATAGATTACGTATTCCCGCATATGGTAAAATTTCTCAGAAAAGGAGTCAGATATAATAGAGACCAGAAAGATGATCACTTTCAAAAGACTGCATTTTTCTCTAAACAGGCCATTTTTTTAGGAAAGGCTCAATGTCACCTGCACCTCATTTTAACATAAATTGGTCACTATTCAACCACAGTTCAGAGGGCAAATGTTTTTAATGGCCAATAGTAGCTACAGTCATATTGATGCTCTCCCGAAACATGCTTGTGTGTATGTCTGCACACACACACAACATCATGCCTAGACTCTTGTTGTCAGAAGTTAGTAGGAGATACAGTCAATCTTCAGTCATGAGCTTGGCCATCACACAGAGCTTCACAATTTGTATCTTACATATCTATGCAGTGTGGCATTCACCTACCATGTGCAATCGAAAATCAAGTAGTTGACGTATCCTACAAATCTACAAGTCATGGTCCCAGTCATGAAAGATAGGAAATATGTTCACTACTATTTACTACCACATCTTCAATATCTAAGAGGCTGCTTAGTTTATAATATTGGATAATGAATGCATGAATAAATATAAATGAACTAAAGAAGAGATATGATTCAGTAGCTTAAAATTAATCTAACCTGGATTTCCCTAAGTTTGACAGTTTTTATGTTTCTGAATTTTTTTTGAAAATCGTTAAATGAAATAAGAGCATGAAAAGGTGTTTCACCTCAGTCAACGTTTTATTAATAGCAATATACTCAACACATTTTTAAGAGAAATGACAGGGCCAGGCGCAGTGGCTCACACCTGTAATCCCAGCACTTTGGAAGGTTGAGGAAGGCAGATCACGAGGTCAGGAGTTCGAGACCAGCCTGGCCAAGATGGTGAAACCCCATCTCTACTAAAAATACAAAAATTAGCCAACTGTGGTGGTGCTTACCTGTAGTCCCAGCCACTCAGGGGACTGAGGCAGAATTGCTTGAACCCAGGAGGCAGTGGGTGCAGTGAGCTGAGATCATGCCACTGCACTCCAGCCTGGGCAACAGAGCAAGACTCCATCTCAAAAAAAAGAAAGAAAGAAAAGAAATGACAGCCTGACACACTAAAATAAGGACAAATACTCTATTTTTATTTAGCACAGATTACTTGACACACAGTACATATAGCATTATGTGGCAGTAAGGTGAAAAAGATGATCAATTTCTACCATTTTCTTCCTGAAGAAATGAAGTATAGAAAAGTAAAGCAGCACAAAATTAAACAAATATACATACTGATGAAGGTTAAGAATATAGCCGAAAGACTTTGAGTGCTCTCTTTCTTTTTTACTCAAATTAGAATAACCATTAGAAGGACTCTTCCCTAAAACCACCATATAAATGATACGAATAATTTGCAACCACTATGTCTGCTTCCTCCCACCACTCACTATAAAGCTGCCACTGTAGCAACTGTTCTTATCAAAACCAAAGTCACTTTAGAATTATATCCGTGAATCCTTATCTTCCACCTGCAAGAAGACATGCTAGGTGCAGACTCACCAACCAAAAGAAAAGAGATCAGATTAGAGAATTATTTTGAATGTCTGCCAGCATCTGCCTCAGATCTCTCTGCTTTCTTCAAATACCTGGACTTTCAGCAACTAGAAATAAGTTTTCAATGTAAGTTACTGAAAATTTGTCAGAGTGGTTTCAATAGGAGCTGATTGAGTTGACAGCTAACATAGTTTTCCTAAATTTGTGAAGATATGTATTTGAATCCAAAATCTAGCCTGAAATTTTGGCCAAATGCCTAGACTCTGGGCAGTGTTTGAGCCCACCTGGCTCGGTGACAATTTGTTATTTTGTGTAAAACTGTTGAAAATGCAAACTAAAAGCCCTCATCAGAAATATAAATAAAGATTATGATTAAGAAGTGCTTTGCCCTATAGTTTGAGACAATTTCCATTGACTACAAGCATTATTTTTAATTGTGTCATAATTAGCCAGTGACCAGTACTAGACTTGGAAGAGTCCATTTTTCCACCTAATCAGTGAAAAGCCAACTAGAATGAACTTATTTTAATAATACGTTAAAATGTATTTTATACTTGGCAGGTCAATAATTTTAAAAAGTAAGAATTCATTAATGATAACATGACCATTTCAGGACAGTTTTTTTGTTGCTTTCATCTTCATTAAAAAGAAAGAAAGATAGGTGTTGCTTACACCTTCATTAAAAAGAAAAATCAATCTGGTACTGAGATGTATTATAAAGAAGTGGGATTGCCTATGCATTATTCTGAGGCCCTTATATTACTAAATGGCAAAAGCTAACACATATTGACCTTTTAATTTGTGCCTGATACCATTCTAAGTATTTTATATGGACTACTTTACTTGATCCTCATAACAAAGCTTTAAAGTGAATATGATTGTTTCTCTTACTTTCCCTTCAGAAGGGAGCATGAAATTATTTTCCCGATCTCAAAGCTAGAGCCAGAATTTTTCAAGGTATCTGATTTAGAAGTATTAAACCATTCATAGTGTTCAAGTATTCGTCTCTTAGAAGTAGAGGCCAACAGATTCTGGCATTGTCACTCCAGAAGCACAGTAATATTTTCCCTATTTCACATACACCAAATGTTAGAAAGCATACCTAATTACGCCAAATGATGAGAAAGAGCAATATAATATGAATCTTATTCTCAAGGTTTTTGATATTGTAACTGGTGAAATAAACCAAAATAACAAATCTGAGTGTTTAAATTTAAATCACTCACTACTCTGGTGATATTGTCAATACTACAAATTTTTTTATTATATTAGTTTCTTCCATTTTATTTGCTTTTCCCCCTATAAAAGCAGGGTTTAATGGGAAACTGGTTACAATATGGTAGAAATAATACTCTAAGTTAACTATTGAATGTATATTTAACTAAGTTTAATGTTGAATAAGCATGGAACTAATAAGCATCCAGTTAGGAATCATGAAGCTATATGTTGTTATTACCAGCAAAGTTGGTTTATTTTTATTAACTACTTTGACAAAAAGTTAATAAACATAAGTAAAACTAATACTGTAATAGTGATTATTAAATAGCAATACTTGTTAAGTACATTTTAAGATGCCTTTTTAAAAATGAGTCAAGATTACAAGCTAGAATTAACTGGATTTCACTTTTACAGATACCATATCTGCATTATCAGATACTTCCTATACTTAATTTTTATAGTAAGGCCTGACCATGTCAGGAGGCACAGTCACTTTGCATCTAAGATTTTTTTTAAGCAAGTACTCAACACTACCTGTAGTTGCAGGTAGACCTTGGGTATAGAACATTTGCCCAACACTCTAAACTAATGAAGTCACTTAATTTTTGATCCCTTACAACTTGTATTCCACCAATAATTTTACTTTTAATTAATTTATTTGTTTATTTTTAAAGATAGGGTCTTGATCTTTTGCCCAGGCTGGAGTGCAGTGGCATGATCTTGGCTCACTACAACCTCTGCCTCCTGAGTTCAAGGGATTCTTGTGCCTCAGCCTCCCACATAGCTGTAATTATAGGCGCCCACCACCATGCGCAGCTAATTTTTGTATTTTTAGTAGAGATGGCGTTTCACCATGTTGGCCAGGTTGGTCTCAAAGTCCTAGCCTCAAGTGATCTGCCCACTTTGTACTCCCAAAGTGCTGGGACTATAGGTGTGAGCCACAGTGCCCAGCTTCCACCAGTAATTTCAACATAAAGAAGTGTGTGTGTTTGTGTGTGTGTGTGTGTGTGTGTGCAAGCGCGTATGTGTGTTTACAAATCTAACAACTTCATTTATAACATTATTTTAATCTGTCCCATATTTAATTAATATTTTACTGATTTTCATTCCATAGAGGTGCTTATGTAACAATGTCTCATGTCAATACTCCTTTTTGCCCTCTTACTAACATACTAAATAACCTCTCTATAAAATAATTTACCTTTACATAAAGTTTATTGCAATCATCTTAAACACAAGGTATGTCTTGCCCATGCTTTAGCCTGGTAGTTGTTCAATAAATGTGTTTCAAGTTGAAGAGAGACTAAATCTCAAATTCAGTAAAAACCTAATGAAAACTCCAACATCTCTAGTTCTTTCCTTAATTCGCACTTTCTTTCAGAAAACAAATACTTTTATTTTTATTGTACTTTAGGTTTTGGGGTATATGTGCAGATCATGCAGGATTGTTGCATAGGTACATACATGGCAGGTAGTTTGCTGCCTCCAACCCCCCATCACCTATATCTGGCATTTCTCCCCACATTTCTCTCCCCAACCTTCCCACCCACTGCTGTTCTTCCTCTAAACTCCTCAACAGACCCCAGTGTGTAATGCTCCCCTCCCTGTGTCCATGTGTTCTCATTGTTCAATACCTGCCTATGAGTGAGAACATGCAGTGTTTGATTGTCTGTTCTTGTGTCAGTTTGCTGAGAATGATGGTTTCCAGATTCATCCATGTCCCTACAAAGGACATGAACTCATTTTTTATGGCTGAATAATATTCCATGGTGTATATGTGCCACATTTTCCTTGTCCAGTCTATCGTTGATGGGCATTTGGGTTGGTTCCAGGTCTTTGCTATTATAAACAGTGCCGCAATGAACATATGTGTGTGTGTGACTCTACAACAGAATGATTTATAATCCTTTGGGTATATACATAGTAATAGGATTGCTGGGTCAAATGGAATTTCTATTTCTAGATCCTTGAGGAATCGCCACACTGTCTTCCATAATGGTTGAACTCATTTACAGTCTCACCAACAGTGTAAAAGTGTTCCTATTTCTCCACATCCTCTCCAGCATCTGTTGTTTCCAGGTTTTTTAATGATCACCATTCTAACTGGAGTGAGATGGTATCTCAATGTGGTTTTGATTTGCATTTCTCTAATAACCAGTGATGATGAGCATTTTGTTTGTTGGCTTCATAAATGTCTTCTTTTGAAAAGTGTCTGTTCGTATCCTTCACCCACTTTTGAATGGGTTTGTTTGTTTTTTTCTTATAAATCTGCTTTAGTTCTTTGTAGATTCTGTATATTAGCCCTTTGTCAGATGGGTAGATTGCAAAAATTTTTTCCCATTCTGTTGGATGCCAGTTCACTCTAATGATTGTTTCTTTTGCTGTACAGAAGCTCTGGAGTTTAATTAGATCCCATTTGTCTAATTTGGCTTTTGTTGCCCATGCTTTCAGTGTTTTAGTCATGAAGTCCTTGCTTATGCCTATGTCCATTTTTTAAGTTCTTAATGTGGCCTTAGCCTCTGCCCTGAGGAGCTGAGAATACTACTCTCAGGCACAGAGAGAGAAAGCTACTGCAGAAGATCAACATGCGAAAAGATCATTACATACTGTAGAAAACACAATGAAGGACCTATCCTAAGACACCTGGAAAAGACAGACAGAAAAGTGTCAAGGATTCCACAGCAGGAATTCACTTAACATTACATGGCTATGATACCAAGGGGTACACTGAAAAACCAATGGGTCAGGGAATAAACATAAATGATATACACTCAGCACAGAATACTTCATACACTTGCATTGTTAAAAAAAGGAAAATACAACTACATTTGTAAGACAATCATACACTAATCAGAAACTTGTATCATTAATAGAAACTAGTAATGAGACTTATATGGAATAGACAGATGACACCTATAGTTCCCATTATACTTACAAATTATAAAGTAGTTAATGTACTTGTTGGAATGACTTTGAAATCTTGTAAATAAAATTATTCTGATCTTTGGATAAGTCCTTGCAAAACCTCTGATGCTATAACCCCATAGTATTAAAGAAAAAAATATGTACTTTAAATTTAAATCAGTTTATGGAGCCTAAAGGTGTTACCGGTTTATCAAAACTATAACTTGGTTACCACACAAAAAAGTGCTAAATTGAGTCAAATTTTTATTTTCTTCAATTATAAAAATAATATTCATGAATACAGTAGCATTTATCTATAAAATTAACCCTTCCAGCAAGTAAAGACACAAAATATGTATTTACTATATTTCTATGGATATTTAACATAAATTTTAAAATTTTAGATTTACTCATATACATTTCACATCACACTTTTTTGCCTATAGATAGAAGTTCTAAGTACGCAATAGATACTGAAATATATTTTTCAAATTGACTGTGTGAAACAGGCATTATTTTCCAATGATTTAACAGTAAAGACTTTGAAATAAGACAGAACTAGTCAAATCCCAGCTCAGCCATATCCAAGCTCTACGAACCAGGGGTGTTACTTAATGTCCTAAATCATAGATTTCTAATCGAAGTATTAGGGAACTAATATCAAGCTCAAGGAGATGTTATGAGAAGTAAACAAAGTAATGTATGAAAAAACACATCACAAAATTAGGTGATAATAAATATGACAGTAAATCTTTTTTTAGCACAGATTCTGTATCTTCAAATAATCAAATTTTTGTCTAAGCTTACAGACAAAATATTCAATACCAATATTTATAAAACTGTGGCAATGTATATGTATTGTACTTTTGTTATTTAAGATGTCAATATAAATTTTAATGTCATGGGGGAAATTTCATTAAATGCGTAAATTTATTAAATGTATATAACTAAATAAACCAAAGAAAGGCAGCATATAAACCATCTATATAGTATGACCATGATTGTTTAAAAATATGTCTTTTTATCTACATGTACATAGAAAAAATACTGGAAGGAAATGAATCAAGATTTTATTAACAGTTACTAGTGGTGCTGATTTAAAACTGTACTTTTTTTAACAAAAGTCCCTAAAACTACACATACTACTTTTATAATTTTAAAGTTACTTAATCTTATTTTTTGCAATGAGAACATGTGAAATGTACTCTTAGCAACTTAAAAAATATAGAGTAGCGGTAACTATATGTAAAATATTAACTATAAAAAGAGTGACTTTTAAATGACAAGCAATCACTTTCACATTTTTAAACAGATTCCAGCTGATAATTTATGACAGTAGAATAGACAATAATTAAATACTGGCTTTATACATATTTCTCTTTTTTCCAAAGAGATTTTTTTCTTCTTAAGGTATACTCACACACTCATACACACATGCACATAAATTGTAAGTACTAGCATCCTAAGCGACAAGAGAAAGAACCTTACCAAATAAAGCTTGTAGCAACTCAGTTTCTCAGCCGCATTATCTGTGTAAAGATTGACCCACACAAAGCTGTGGCAGGAAAAGCCAAAGCCATAGCCATATAAAACTCGGTAAGTTCAAAGACAGTACTATGCCAGATATAAAAGTTCGATGGCATTAAACAACAATTGGTGCCATAGCACAGCCTCTAAACTTTTTGCTCTCCAACATTTTTGTCATTTTGTCTGCTTTATTACTAGAACTAGATGCATTAAATCATAAACTTGATGTTCTAAAAAGTTATCTTCTCCTTTTGCTTATTCCCCACTAACTCAAAAGTCATTCAGCCATGTGGCTGCAGAGAACATTTTCACATTGTAGTTGTAAAAATAAGTAGTAACTTGGGAGAAAAAATAATCAACTTTTAAACTTGTGGTTAATAAAATTAACTTCCATAAAATGATGTTTGGTAATCAAAGAAGTATTTTAGACTCATAAAAGATGCATCTAATGGTATGCGCCTAAACAAAATGATTTTTAAAGATATTTCTTAGAAAGCTCTTAATTCAGCAAGCATGGTAACACAGGATTGAATAGCTGTTTGAGTATTTTCAACTCAACTAGCTTTCTTCAACCTAACACAGTGAAATAAATCATAATGAATTTGAAATAATGGATATAAAAATCCATTAAGACAAATTATGTTTCACAGCCCAGTTCAGTAACAGCATTAATTCCTAGATCTGGCATTCTCATACATCAAACAACAACAATAAAAAAGATACACCAAACTTAAAGAATATCAAGTACAACCTAAAGAAGGGTGTACTTTCACACATATATTGCTCAACCAAAATACGGAGTTCAAAACTTGAAGCACTACTAGAAGAGAAGAGCAATAAATCAGTATTACTTTTTCTGCAAACTCACTGATTATGAGAAACAAAGGAAACATATAAAGCTAGTTTTTATCTAAGGATAATCTACCTGTCACATTCCAAGCACGTTATCTATTTTCTATATAATACATTGCCAACATAAAATGTCTTTTTTTTTGTCTCCCAGATACTGCTGAAGGTAGCCACAACGACACTTACTAGACATCCCCCAAATGCAGAAAGCACAATAAATCACTGTTTGAATAATATAGAATTTAATAGTACCAGTATATGTTGCAGTGTAGTAAAAACACTTGACAAATAATGAGTTAAGACTGAGAACAGATATAAGTGTTCATGTAGCCAAATGAAGCTGATATTAAAGTTTAATAG
The DNA here is from genome assembly GCF_001604975.1 of Cebus imitator. NCBI lineage: Eukaryota > Metazoa > Chordata > Mammalia > Primates > Cebidae > Cebus > Cebus imitator. Next base: position 1,732,857 of record NW_016107488.1, on the reverse strand, counting down.
CCTGTATATAACCTTGAGCATAAGAACCCAATGACTTGGATACAAGCGCTTAAGGAGATATGAATCTAGCTCAGTATTTATCAAAATATACTGCCAAAGTTTCAAGTCCTAGTGCTAAAACACTTCTTGGCCCTGAATAGGAAATGGGTTCTGTTGAAGTCAATCCAGAAAAACCAATTGGGGTATGAATAGCAACCTTCAGTGACTTGGCCTGAAAAATTCAATTTCAATATTCAAGGAAAGAAATCCATTATTTTATTGGTTATTTCATAATTCTGAAAGTATAGTATGCTATCACTTAATTGCAAAGTGATTTTCTATTAACTATACAATTAGCTATACTTAATATAAAACAAAATTAAAATTTAATGTTGACAATAATAATAAGGATAGCAACATGCTACTTACAGTAGTAACAGCTAACATTTGTTAAGCTTTTTATTATAAGTCACATACGGCACTATATGTATATTCTCAAATCCTATAAAACTGGTACTGTGATAAATTCTATAATATGGATGAGGAAACTAAGAGATCAAGTACATAATTTAACCAAGGTCACTCATTTGGAAAATCACAGTGTCTGGGATTACTGACCCATTTGCCACTTTCTTCCCTCTAGTGCAGAAACTCAGGAGTGGCAGGGATGGTGGGGGTTGGGAGGAATTAAAATTGATGCTCAGGTGTATAAACTACAACAGTTTCAAACTACTAAGATCACATGTAACCCGGGTTTTAAAAGGTGTTAAAATGACTGATACTTGTCATACACTAAATAAATGTCATACAACAAATAAGTATTTTCTGAAAAAAAGTGTGTCAACAGGGGAAATAAAAGATATTAAGGTTATTTTCTGCATCTAAAACATAAGTGGACAAACAAGGTCATCCAGTAATTTTGCTCTTATGAATAACAGTAATAACCTTTTTAAATAGAGACTTGCGAAATAAGATAAATACATTGTCATTAACTAAACTGAATAGGATGGAAATACAAATATTTTACAGTGTATTTTCATTCACCAAATATTAAAAGGAATCCCATTCAAAATATTGTGTAAGAAATATAATGAAAGCTGCAAAAAAAAATAAATATATGTATTCTAATATTCAAGACAAGTTTTACATCCAAAATTTAAAATGACAACTCTATTTGGTTGACCAATGACTAGCTTACCACTTCAAAAAAACAATATTTAATCTGGAATTGCATATTCTTTCCCAAAGTAGGTTGCCTCCTTAGATTTCTGGGAATTTTATGAATGAATTTCAGAGGTCATTAATAATGTGAGTACTCTGAAAGTAGTTATTCATAATATGAATATTTTATTTAACACTTCTCTAGCTCTACAAGTGAAACAGATCCTGAATTTCAAATATCTCTCAAAATTATCTCATTAGTTAAATTAGTTAAGTTTCCAGTTTCGATACACTAAGGGCATTTTTTTCTAATGTAGAGAGAACTTGTATTATGTCTTCATAACCAAAGTAAGAATCATTTTCGTGTCAACATCTTTCTAGAGGATTAAGAAAGACCAAAACCAAGAAAGATTTTCAAAATTTCACAAACTTAACTGTGCAGAACATTCATACTGATATCTTCTCTAACAAAAAACACTACAAGAAAGCCAAAAGTTCATTTTACCTCATCTTCCGACAGGCTTGGAAATCTACATTGAAATGAATTAAATGGTTTAAAATCTAAAAAGCTGTTGACAAAGGTCACAATGATAAGGAGTAAAATGTAAAGAATGGTGCTAAAATACTTAATTACACAATATATATTAGAGAGGTGTCAATTTTATAGAAGCAATAAAATATCTTCCCTTGGGTGGCTTTTCTGACCATTAATCTTTTTATTGTGTAACAAGTAACACTTTGATATAATTGACAGGTTTTTAACTACCAATTCAGTGGACAGACACTTCATTTTTGCTTCTCTGTTGAAACTGTTTTCTCAAGAATCCAGCACTACTTTACAAAGCAGTCTAACTCTAAGAATCTAGTCTAACTCTAAGAATCTATGTGCTGTGGTTTGTCACCCAACCTCCAAGTTACCAGAATATACAAACACTAAGCCAACCTTCCAGTTAAGCTTGCACCTGTGCAAGGAGAGGTCCCTTCCACTTCTCCAGTCAAAATAAAGTCCAGAAAATTGTTCAGTTTCCAATTACTGTAGTGACTGAATTACCAAAATAAATAAATACAATTTAACCTGGTCTGTTTTCATCACAGGATTTCAAGGCTACTCTCCCTAACGCTAGAGGCAGGTTTTTTACTTGTGTCTGGCCAAAGGAAAAACGTTTTGCCAAACAATGTTCCTGCTGCCATCCCAGCTGGCTTTTCATTTGTCCAAATCGCTCTCTAGTCATTGCCTTTTCACTTTACAAATGTCACTGAGAATTGTGCCCACCACAGCCCCACCCCATCCCCAACTCCCAGTGCAGGTTCAGATAGTGATATTCGGTAGAGTCTTGAACTCCAAGTAGCCCGCTCCGGAAGCGCACTGCAAAACGCATCCCGGATGCTTTCCCAAATCTATTCCCTCACGCTCTCATTTCAGAATATCACTCTATTTACCCTGAGAAAGTAGGCTCAGCCCTGGATTTCGCACTCAAGAAGAAAACACAACCATTCCCTCCCTGTCTTCCCTCCCTCCCCACCTCCTTCCCTCCCACCACACTCACCCTGTCCTAATCTCCAGCCCTAAGGGCAGCACTAAGGCACCCAAACTTTCTAATTCCTTCCACCCTTCCCTGTCCCAAACACTGGACAATCACATTGGAGATAAATGACGCTGGGAAATTTGGGTTTCCATCTGTCAAGGAGTCCCCTTTCCCCACAGCTGCTTTCCTGATCTCCGGTCCCCTCGAGGGGCTCTGGAGGTACCTTCAACAATTCTCCCCTACCCCCTAGAAAAACCACCCTAACTGGAGCGCTGCAGCCGTACCAATAGCAGGTGATCCAGGCGGTGCGAGGGCAACGCCTTGTGATGCCATCCTGCCCTCTGCAGGGACACCACTGAAGGCCACGTGAAAAGACCCCCAGGAGTCCTGCGAAAGATGTGGAGGAGGGTCTCTGTGCCCCAGTCTCTCCTACCCTGTTCTCCGCAACAGAGGAGCCCCCGGGCATCCGGAGCCGGCTGGGGCAAGAAAGCAAGATCAAAAAAGTTCAGGCAGTAGACGCCTGGGAGCTGGGTGCGACTGAGTTCTAGAAAGGGGGAGTAGAGACGGAAATATCCAAAGGGGAGAAACGTAAATCGGGTCTACTGCCTAAGGGAGTTGTGCCGGGAGAGCCGCTCACTCTAAGGTGTTAACCAGCTTCTGCCCCAGACACCCCTTCGGGGATCCAGCGGGCCTCGAACCGGCGGTGGGGGAGGGGTGCTGAGAAACGCCGGGGCTGCGAACTTACGGAAGAAAATGTACTCGGTGTAGCTGCTCCAGATCTTGTCGTCGCGGTACTGGTTGACGAAGGCGGCGGTGCCCGAGGAGTTACACGCCACCATGTGGAAGCCGGCCTCTGACAGGCGATCGAAGGCCTGCTCCAAGTAGGTGAACTTGAGGTAGAAGCGGGAAGTGTACTTCTCCGGCTGCCGGTCGGGGTCGCGGCTCTCGTTGAGCGTGTCCCCGAAGACCTCCTTGGCCAGCGCGATGCGCCCACACACCATGATGCGCGCCACGCGCCGGAACTTGGCGTCGGCCTGGTTGTCGCGCACGGTGGTGTAGGAGCCCCGGTAGCCCAGCGTGAGGAAGCCCGAGCGCTTGTCCGGCGCGCTGCCGCCGCCGCCACCGCCGCCACCACCGTGCGCTCCCGGGCCCGAGGGCACGGCGGCCGCCGCCCCGCGCACCAGCAACGCGTCGCTGCTGCCCTGCGAGACGTTGTCCTCCAGGTCGCTCTGGCAGCCCTCGTCGTTGAGCGAGTTCTGCTTGGTGACCTTGGGCGACAGCAGCTTGACCAAGTCGGTGAGCTGGAAATACTCGGCCTCGCGCAGGAGCCGCTCCTTCTCGGGGAAGTGCTCCGGCAGCGCGAGCTGCTTGTCCCGCAGATAATCCAGCACGTACCTGAAGAGGAAGCCGTCCCGGTCGATGAAGAAGCGCGCCCGGCTGTCCCTGGGCAGCTCGCCCCGGCGCCGGGCGCCGCCCCGGGGACTAGAGGGTGAGAACATGCTGGCCAAAGTGCTGTCCGGGACGCTGAGCAGCGTCGAGTGCTTGGTCACATAGACCTGGCCGCCTACGTTCAGCTCCACTACTTCGGGGAAGGGCGAGGGTGCGCAGGGCCCCGGGGCGGCAGCGGCCGACGCGCCGGGCGAGCTGGACGAGGAGACCATCTCGCTAATGGGCAGGATGGTGCTGCCGCCGCTGCCCGTGTCCTTCAGAGCCATAGTCCCCCGGCCGCCGGCCCAGTGACCCGAGGAGCAGCACTTTCTCGTTCTCCGAGCCCTTGCCCCAAGCCCTCCGCGTGCTCCTTGGCGCTCTGCGCCCTCGGGCGGGGCGGCGCCTCCGGCTGGGGCGGCCCCACTCAGGGCTCGGGGCAGCGGCGGCGTCGGCGGCTCCCGAGCTTCATCGGAGGAGAGACGCGCGGGAGAGGAGCTCCGCGGGTGCGGCGGCGGCAGTGGAGAGGCAAGAAGGAGCGGCTGCTCCTTTGGGGAGAGGGGGGGGAAGTGTGAGAGAGACTTGGGAGAGGCTCTAGGGCTGCCGCTCGACTCTCCGCGGGGAGGGAGGGAGGAGGGGTAGAAGCACAGAAAACTCGCCGCCCCGGCGGCTAGCGAGTGCGCACCGAGGCCCGAGTGCCGACGGTGGCGCTAACTACTCCTCGCAGCCCGGGAGGCGGCACTGACGTCAAGCCCCGGACTGGGACCCGAGCCTCAGCTGTCATTTAAAGAGATAGGCTCCCGGGCTCCGACGCTAGGGGGCGGGGCCGAGGGCCGAGCAAGCTAGAGGTGCAGCTCCGCGGTCGGCGGGGAGAGGCGGGCAGGGAGCGCCTAAAACAAGCGCAAGAAAAAAGACAGCGCTCTCCTTAGTTCATTTCGCTCCCTCTTTGGGTCAGTGCCCAGTCTTTTCCTCCCTCCCTTCCTTCTTCTCTTCCTTCCTTCCTTGCCTCTCTCCCCGGCAAAACTAGTGTTTTACATTCTCATTAAGGTAAGGAGTGGAGGAGCAGAGAAGGGAGAATAGGTTTTGATTAAAGCAAAGATGCCAGGCTCCTAATCTGAAATCATAACAAATGTTGGCCTGCGAGCAGTGATTGCAAAAAGATTACGGGAGGGTGGGAAGGTAAATCTCTTGTACTGGCTTTATGACACAGTTTAAGTGAAGAGCTAAATGCCCGTACCTCTTTTACAGTCAAATTTCACGACTGCATGCACTGAATATTCTTGAATAATTTTTAAAACTCTGAAATCTGGTTTCAGTTCACAATAATAAAGGAGTGTATGTAACGACTGTTTCCTTCTGACATTGTTACAATATTTGATTTTATAGTAGCTGCCCAATAAATGTTTATAGAGGGAGAAATGGAGCCCGAGAGGAAACTTACTCCATTTGTTCGTTCTAATGCCCGTCAGTCTCTTCATTAATCTCTCCATTTCCCTTTCAACTCCATCAAGCAAGAGAAGTGCTGATATTTTTATTAGTCTTCTAACCCCAAGAGAAAGGTCACTTATAAGGTCATTGATCCTTATAAGCCACACCCATAGACGATGTTATGCCAGTTTTGAAGTTTGATCACATGAAGCAGAGAGAGCCTAACTGACCAATGAAAGAAAACAATATATTTGCCAAAGGACTGAGACTTAAAACAGGGGTTTCCGTAGGCATCATCATGCAATCCTTTTACTCAAAACTATTGCGTCCTGCCAAATGTATAAACTGATTGACCAAATTAACAAATTTAATTAATTTTAGCCTTCATTTAAAAGTAACAACCAAGCATTAAAAGAATAGAAAAAATGCACTATTTTCTGCCTCATTAGAAGAATTAGAAAGTATTGGGGATTTAATGTAATTGTTCCTGGATAAATGAATTAATAGATTCTTTATAACCATCATAGATTAATAAATAATAATGCCTCAAACCACTACTAATGAAGCCGATTTATCATGAGGTAAATGTCCCTAATGATAAGTATGGGGCAGATTGTAGAATTTTAATGAAGTGGATATATGATAAATATGCATATGAATATGAAGTCTCTAATATTATCAGGTTGAAATCCATCTTTTGAATTAAAAAAAATTATAAGACAAAATGATCAAAATTTATACTGTAAATGAATCATCTCAAAAATTCACAATGAATTGTATTGCTTTTTAAAATGATTCCTTCAACATTGATTAACATTTTTTCTTAATCTCTTCCCTCTTCATACTCCTGTTACTCTCCTGTCTGCCAATTATACCCTCCAACCAAACTGAGACTGAACAAATTACAGATCTACAATGTTTCCATATTTCCTCTTCCTTCTGCTAGGAATGCCCTTCCTCTTCTACCAGATCCCTAACCCATTCTTCCTGCTTACTGATTTCCTCCAGCTGTCAGCTCAAATATCACTTTCTCTGGAAATCTTTACATTCATTCACCCAACCCGGTGAAGTGTCTTCCTAAGATGTTTCCATAAGACCCTGTGTTTACACGCAGGCAAGGTTTATCACATTGATGTGTAACTGTGTTCCGCCAGATTATAAAAATGGCATGCGGCCATATGCATTATTATATCTCATAGAGGTAAACTGTAGAGGTAGCCCATAAAAAGGTACCCAATTTATATTTGTTGAAAGCTCACTGAATAGAACTGTATTAATATCATAAATGGATGACAATGCATCACCTATATGCTGGGTACTAGGTTAAATAATGAAATTACAGAATTGAGTTAGACCCTGTTCTTTATAATTAAGATCAGGTAAAGTGAGAACAAAATCTGGTCAAAATAAACTCAGAAATGACAAAAAAAAAAAAATAAAGCAAGGAGGAGACACAATTGAAGCAATTCATTTGGTGAACTGAGCAATCAACCCCAAATACCGTAATAAGAACCATTTTGCTCTAAACCACAGACACCATTAATGCTCCTTAGACCAATCTGATCACACATATGGGTCTTTTAAGATCTTCTGTTGCTACACAAAGACAAGGCAGCAAACTTCTCTGAATAAAAATTACACTAGAACAGTTCCCATACCCAGCACATTTTAAAATAACACAGTCAAACCCGCATATCTCTAAAAGCACAGCAAACAAACCAAAAAGGACATATTGAGTCCAGATTTTAACACATACATAATTTAAAATTTACGATAACAAATTAAATATTTCTTCATTAGGCAGAGAGCTACTAAAAGGCAGAAAGCATATCTTCTTCTAAAGAGGAGGAAGAACACAAAAGATAACAATGAGATTTAGAATAAAATAGAACTGTGTTAAAATCTAACTTTGTCCCTTACTAGCTTTGCAATTTCAACAAGTTACTCTGAACCTCAGTTTCTTCATGGGCACAGTGGAAATAACAAAGAACTTAGCTCATCACATCAATGATGGTTTGTAATAAGACCATCCAAGTTTAATGGAGTTCACTATATTTATGTCTATTTCACAGTATGGTTCTCAGGGATGGGAAGAGAGTTACATCTTGACCAGATAGATCCAAGATCCGTAATCAGGTAACTGATTTTAGCAGCTCTACCTAACTTCTTTCCTATTGTCTCACCCCTAAGGCATGAGGTTATCCGGCCCTGTCATTATGAACATCCCCATACTGTCATGTCCTTCCCTGTCTGTATCTACTGTTGTCTCCCTCATTGCATGTTATCATCCTAGACACTGATATAATTTCATTGATTTAATTTACCTTGGTCCTGTTCTTTTTTTTTTTTTTTTCTTTTAACTTTGTTCAGTCTTTTGACCGTGGTCTAATTACCCCTTTTAGCTTGCTTCTGTACAAGGCCAACTGTGCTTCTAATTTTCAGGCAACCATCTGGTCTCTATTTATCTAGTTCACAACATATAAAAGTTTTATGAAAAAACAAACAAACACAAACAAAAAGCACTCAAGTATCTCATGTAATTCTAAACAAAAAGCCTGATATTCTTTCCAGTATCAGAGGCTTTGCAGTTTTTAGAGCAGTGCTGTCTAATGCAAATATAGGAACCATATATCTCATTTTTAATTGCTTGTAGCCACATTAAAAAATAAATGTGAAATTACTTTAATAATATGGTTTAGCCTACTGTGTCCAAAATATAATTTCAAAATGTATTAATGACATAATTTACATTTTTTTCCACACGAAGTCTTGAAAGTATGGTATGTATTTAGGTCTTCTGACACATCTTAACAGTTATAACATAACTTGGACTAGCCATATTTCATATGCTCGATAGTCACATGTGCCTAGTGGCTTCTAAACTGAACAGCATAGCTCTAGAGCATTTGTGGCTTTAACACATCTCTGTGTTTTGAGGATTAGGTAAGAAAATGTAACTTTTTAAAGTTTTTAATTACAGAATTGTAATGAGAGGAGACTGGAATTCAGTACTTGAGTAGACTCATTTAACACATGGAATAGGGACCATAAAATATCTCTCTAGCCCAGAGAGAGAGAGAGAGAGAGAAAGAGAGAGAGAGGGAGAGAGAAGAAAATTAATATAATCACTAAAGAACTTAGATGTTCCTTACAAACCCATCACACCCCCATAATGTTTGCAGTATACATCACTCTTATGAAAAGCAGACCAGGCCAGGGTTTATTTTGTAGGTATATGGCCTCTAGCAAGTTTAGAAATAAAGAGCTTCCTATCAGAGCAGACAAAGCTGCCATTAGCCTTTGTAGGAATAAGACTGAAGATAAGATCTTCTACAAATTCAGCAACTGCTGCTGAATCTGGGGAAAGTTGGAAAACAGAGTATGCACTTCCCCAAAACCTCACGTTAATTTTGAGAGCATCACTGGTTCTATCAAATGGAAAACTTGTGCAAATTAGATATTTAGGAAACAGAGTATCTATGCTTGATGAACGTGTTAAATAACATATTCCAGCAACTTCAATATCTTAGTATAATTCAGTATGGGTTCTGATTCTATATTTAAAATTGTATAGAAATACTACTAAAGTTTAGGGTAACACCTGGTTAAACTCTATAAAATTAAATACCCAAAGAAATTCATGAAAATTTGTATAGATTATGATCCAATATAGCTAAGCATTTAATAGAATACCTGGCATATAAATAGTGATCAACAGGTACTTGTCAAAATTATTTGTAAGCTATTTTCATAACATGGTATATGTCATGTTTTCAGAAGTAGCTGTTTAATATGTTGTATGTTGGGAGTGCTTATTTTGGGAAGGTGGTTAGCAATAGATGGTCTAGCCTCTCATTGTGCACAACTGGTTATCTCCTTAAAATATAGCTTAGCTCCCTAAAACCTTGGGGAAAGGGCAAGCTAATTCTCCATAACCTTAGAACATTCTGGAAAAGAATTTTCATTAGGCTGGACAATGGGAACGATGTTCTGGTTCTGGATGGACTCCACATCTCTTGAAATAACATAAACCAGGAGCGTAAAACTGGTGATAGTATATGTATAATATAAATTTTATAAAATTTCTACTGCTATTTAAAAAAAATTTCACTGACTGGAAGAAGACTTTAACATACAAAATACATTTAAAATATGAATGTCATAACAGCAAGTCAGTTTCCCATAGAAATGACTTGCAAATTGTAAACTTTCATTTATTATTTGGCCAGCAACTATTAACTGATGAGTTTGACTCCATCAGAAAAACTCTAATCATAGCTAAAATTAAATCAATTCCTATACTGTTTAGCTTTTGTCCTACTATGTTAGTCCATGTTTGCACTTCTATACCAGAATATATGGTGCTAGATAATTTATAATTAACAGAAATTTGTTTTCTCTTAGTTCTGGAGGCTGGGAATCCAAGATCAAGTTTCCAGCATTAGTCAAGGGTATTTTTACTGCTTCATTACAAGCCAGAAGGCAGAGGGAAGAGTCAGGAACTGGGGGAGGGGAGGGTGGAGAGAGGAAGGGAGAGGCATGATCAGGCCAGAAAGCTCTTTTTTAAGGCATTAAACCCTCCCATGACTGTGGATCTTGGATCCCTCATGACCTAATCACCTATTAAAGATCCCACCGCTTAATGTTGTTACAATGGCAATTAAATTTCAACATGAGTTTTGGAGGGCACAAACATTCAAATCACAGTACCTATCTACTAGGTTTGTCAAGAGGATTATTTAGATAATGACTATAGGGCATTTTATGCTCCTTAACTGAAGTTACTATGGAAATAAAATAGTGTTACCATAATATTACTATTTTTCTATGATGCTTATCTCTAATGGGAGCACAGGATGAATTCAATATAAGAAATTAGTCCTTCAATTTAAGATTTGCAATTAGTGAAATGTTTGGAAAATATATTAAATCTAAAGGGAAGCAATCAAAAATTTAAAATAAATGTCCTTAAGTAATCTACTATTAAAAATTGTTAATATAGAATGTGGATGGGAATACTGATAGTTTGATAAAACCAAATATAGTTTATATTTATTGACAAGTCAAATGGCTTCTGTTATCATAGGAATTTTATAAAAGCATTGCTGACTATATGTCAAATAAATGAGGTCCGTGGGAGGGGTCAATTGTCTGAGCCTGGAACATTAATTTCCAGGTATGGAAAGTAATAATTACACTTTCCAGGTATTAATTGGTATGTCAGGCTGAACTGTATAAATAGCCACTTTCATAAAAAGTTTCAAAAAAATGACAATTTCATGTGATTCATCTGTATTTTTATATGATTTAATATGACAAATTTTATATGATTGCTAATAGTTTTCATCAACAATGTCGTACCATATCACTAAATACTTAAATATTTAGGAATGCATAATTTATAACTTGAGTTTTAAACATGTATTTTAGTGTGCCCAATATTTATTTTTTTTAATATTCTGTCTATCATTTTACTGTTGGTTTTCTCAACACATAAATATAGCTTGTCCAAACAACTATTTTGTTTGGCTTGTATGTGTTCTGAATTATCACTATCTCTGCATAGGTAACAAACTCTTTGAAAACAAGTACTACTCTCCAGTTGTTTTATTTTCAGGTCAGTGGTCTACAAACAGAAAGTCTAAAATGATGATGAGCAGATTGTTTATTTACACTGTAGCTAATTAGCATGAGACAACTCACAGGCATTAGTTGTGCAATTTAATTTTTCTATATACTGCTAAGTAGGAAAATATTGATATATATCTCTAGGTTCTATTTTTAAAAGCACATCAGTTGAATCAAACTTTAAAAATACAATTAAAGCACAATGCTTTAATCTAGGAGAGCACTCCAATATAAGGTATAAATTCAACTAATGAACACCTGTTATGACACACTATGTTATTCAAGTTGAATAAACAGGTTTTTAAAAAGGTTTTGAGTAAATTGCATGTTATAAAGTTTCATTCCAATGAGTGTTAGGGTGTTCTTTGTTTTTCCCCATCATAGATCTAGTAAAACAGAAGTTTTAATAAGAGTCAGAAACTGAATTTTAATCCCAGCCTTAACAATGATATAGATTTACTTAGTGACCCAGAGCAAGTATCTTTTCTGGTCAGTTCACTAGTTTATCAAATGGACAATTCCTAATATCTTCTGGGAAATACTGTTCTGGTTATATTTTGTTGCATAACAAAGCACCCAAAAACTTGGTGGATTAAACAACAGTAATTTTATCATTATTTGTGTGGTTCTGGGTTCAACTGGCTGATTATTGCTCAAGGTCTCTCACAAGTTTGAAATCAGACAGAGGCTGGGGACGGAATCATCTGGTGTCTTAGCTATGAAGATTCAAAACAAATGAGGCTAGAACAGTTAAGGCTCTTTGGGCAGTGGTGCTCTCTCTCTCTCTGTCTCTCTCTTTCTGTGTGTGTGTGTGCACACGCGTGCATGCGTGTGTGCGTGTGTGTGTGTGTGTGTGTGGTCTGTATGCATAGTCTTTCCACCATGGTTACTCAGAACTACAAAACTGTGCAACTCATGAAGAGAGAGCCAGCAGGCAGAGGGGGTATAATATTTTATATCCCAACCCAAGAAATAACAAAATGTCACTTTTATCATAATCTATTAATCAAGTCAGCCACAGGGCCTTCCCAGTTTTAAAAGGGAGAAACAAAATGCTGCTACTTGAAAGGAGACGGTCAAATTCTAGTAGAGTATGTGGCACCAAAAATATGATTGTGGCCATTGTTGGAAAGTATGATCTGCCGCAAAAGCTGTGCAAATCAAACACCATTGTATCCCCTGTAATATTTACATGGGAAAAGTTCTTTGAGTAGAGCCATAGAATTTTGCTGTGGCACACATTCTATAGGTTTAGCATACCTAATCGTGATGTATGGGACACACAAAGGTACACACATACACATGCGCAAGCAGCTAGCTCAAGAGTATGACTATCTGAAATCTTAAGCCACTATTTAAAGACATGAAAGGACAGTCAGGTGTTTTCTTCATTTTGAATAAGAATCTCCATTTTTTTCATCATGATCATTTATTCTGCTCTAATAAATTGCTTTAGCCAATTTGCCTTTGCTCTAGTTAATAGAGAGCTACCTATTACCTTATTTTTTAACACCCCTTGCAACATCTGCAAGCCTTAGTTCTCCCTCGGTGAATCATTTCTTTTCATCTTTTAGATGCTGACCTAGTAAACACAAATACATCTGTGAACATTTAAAAATTTACTTGTTACCCGGTTTTTCAACAATTTTCTCTACTCTGATCATTATATGATGCATATAGTTCCACTGCATAAATTTTTATCTCTGTTTTCCAAAGTTCATTTGTCTCCCTGCAGAAATATTGGCTTTTTGTCTAGCAGTACTCATTATGCTCATTTTAAAAGAGTATTACCCATGTTACTCTCATTACTGTATATTACTCATTTATTTATTCAAATATTGGAAAGACAATAAATATGATATAGCTTCGTACATGACCATTCATGAAATCAGAAATTTTGAAATTTTCTGCCTAATTTTGAGGAAAGTTTCTTCAAAACAAATATCAAAAAAATGGTATTTATGTTTTGCTCATATACAGTTTTGATTAATTTTGAGGCAGCTTCACAATCTCAGTTCATACCAATTCATTTCAATAAAATTCAAGTATTTATGGAATATCAATTACAGCCATGTATTGCTTACCAATGGGGATACATTTTGAGAAATGTACTTAGGTGATTTTGTCATGTGGGAACATCATAGAGTACACTTACACAAACCTAGATGGTATAACCTGTTACACATCTAGGATATATGGTAGAGTCTATTGCTCCTAGGCATCCTGTACAGCATATTAGTGTATTGAATACTGCAGGCAATTGTAACACAATGGTATTTGTGTATCTAAATCTATTAAAACCTAGAAAAGGTACAGTAAAATTATGGTATTAAAGACAAAAATGGTACACCTATATAGGGTACTTACCATAAATGGTGTTTTCATAAGTAGAAATTGTTCTGGATAAATCAGTGGCTGGCTGGTGAGTGAATGTGGAGGTCTAGGACATTATTGTATTACTGTATGCTTTTATATGACTGGCAGCATAGTAATTTTGTTTACACTAGCATCACCACAAACACATGAGTAATGCATTGCACTAAAATGTTACAGTGGCTATATCATTTTCAGCTCCATTATAATTTTATGGGACCACAGTCATAGATATAGTCCATCGTTGGCCGAAATGTCATTATCTGGAACATAACTGCATGCTCTACTAAGTGTACTGTGGGTTATAAAAGTGGATAGGACATATACCCTGTCATTAAAAATATACAACGTGGGAAAGGAGAACTAGACAAGTTTACAAATAACTAGAGATTGAATTACAGAGAGGAATAAGGTTAATGTTGCAACAGAAAAATACACAAAGTGATATGAGGGTCTGTGTAAAGAGAGAGAACACTTCTGGTTGAAGGATTAGAAAACACTAAAAGAACTGGGTGGTGGGTATAACAGATAGGCTCTAAAAGATAGATGTAACATTGATAGGCTTTGATGGCAATTTCAAAGTGAAATTACAGCATAAGCAAAACCAGGGCCAGTAATAATACTGTCTTACTGATCTGTCTATCCACTTATCTATCTACTTATTCATCCATCTATTCATCTATCAAACCATGCCCTTATTTCAGAAAAAAATGGCTTATAGAACAATATAAACACTTTAAAATCAGGACAGAGGAAATATACAAAATTGAGACCAGTAAGAAATGTATAACACAATTACACATTTCATAGTGTACTAGGTTATTAAATTTGACCCAAATTGGACTCATATGACATATGAGCTTCCTAAAGGAAAGAAAATGTGACTGGTCAAATGATTCAAATTACCAACAAGAAAAAAGAAATTGCCAATCCATTTGGGAAAGAAAATTGATTTGTTAAATGTTTCTATGTGTAAGGCAGATTGAATATAAGAAAATGATCAAGATCTCAAATAGTATATTTGAGGTACTTTTACTAGCAGATTAAGGGTACCAGAAAATATACGTACCCTAAGAGCTGAAGACCAAACATTAATTTACAACTTAGTAAAACCAGTTCTATAAGGGATATAGGTAACATTATCCTTGCTTTGCAAAACATCAAACAGAGAGTTATGGCTACTGAGTCAGTTACCCAAAATCACACAGCTAATAACTATTAAAGTTTGGATTTGCATTTGTATCCACATTTGCATTACTTTGTTATGAGAGTAAAAGTTTACATGTAAAGAATAGAGTTGAGTTGGTAAAAAGACTATAGGCAACTGTCATTCGCAAAGTTTGGTTGTGAGAAGAGTAATTGAGAATATACTTTCAGGGTTAAAATAAAGAATTTGGAGTCAGGAAAACTAAGGCTGCCTACAGGCTAAGCTGAAAACAGCCTGTAGAAATAGTGAGGAAAGTTAAAGAAAGGCTGTCTAGTGGAGAAAAGCCTAAAGAAAGATGGGATCAAGAAAACTGATAAAGGCTTTAGCCTTGGCAGGGAGTAAGAAATAGTCTTCTTTGAACAGATTGTGAATAAAAGAAATGATATCACCTAAAGAGCTTAAGAAATGGCCAACCCTGTCTTTCAGAGGGTTTCACGTCAAAGAACCTAGAGTTTGTTTAGATTTTTAGGCCCAAACTCTTTCAGATAAAATATTTTTGTTGCACCTTGGCCCCTAAAGGAATCAGCATCTGAGAGTGAAGGCATAGAATGAGATCAAGTAGCCATTTTTCTAATTTCATTCCATTTCCTGCCTGTATGAAATCCGTCAATTCTAGAAATGTGTATCCCAGTCTAGAGATTAGAATAACTAGTTTTCTCCCTTAGCCACGGACATTCCATCAGCCTAAGGTTTGCATGGCTTTAGGAGAAGTCAGCCTGACTTCTGGATGTTTCACCTTGGACTGCTTACTTATTCTGTGGGTGCCTCAATAACGCTGTATAAAAATGATGCTTTAATATTTATATACTCAAATTTTATTAAAAATTAAAAGCTCCCAGTTTGTGCCCAGCACATACTAAGCAATCAATAATGTGAGTTCTTTCCTTCCTTTACCTTAAATCCTCACACAACACATTTCAAGATCTGACAGCTGAAAAAGGATCCTTAATGAAAGATCAGTAAAGGCCTCCTACTCTGGCATTTATTCATTATTTCATTTCCAGTTCTTTCAATAAATATTTACGTGATGCCTTCTAAGTGACAGGCACCCACCTCACCTTAAAAATGATGCAGAACCTCAGATTTTAGCAGCATTTTCTTTTATCTTGAACCTTGAGTCTATTCCCTGGTCCTGTTTTTTTGGATGGTTTGTCACTTTTCTTATACTGGTATTTAAAATCCTGTGTCATAGTACAAATCTTGATCCCCTTAATCTAAGGTATTTGCTTCTGCTTCCTGCCTCAAATCCCTTTCTTGTCTTCTATATCCTGTCTTTATTTTGTTTTGTCTTATTTTATTTATTCTTTTTTTTCGAGACAGAGTCTCACTCTGTTATCAGGCTGGAGTGCAGTGGTGCCATCTCGACTCACAGCAACCTCCACCTCTTGGGTTCAAGCGATTCTTCTGCGTTAGCCTCCTGAGTAGCTGGGACTATAGGCACGTGCCACCACACCCAGCTAATATTTGTATTTTTAGTAGAAACAGGGTTTCACCATGTTGGCTGGGATGGTCTCGATCTCTTGACCTCATGATCTGCCCGCCTTGTCCTCTCAAAGTGCTGGGATTACAGGCGTGTGCTACTGCGCTTGGCCTATTCTGTCTTTAGGTAATAATTTGTTCTGATGCCTGATGCAGCCTGGCTAGGATTAATGAGATAACGTATCAAATGTGCTTTTTAACACCTTAAAGAAAATATGAGCATGAGCAAAATATTATTTTTTTCTTTTATGAATAAAATAAAAAAGGAATATTCAAATTATATATTCTGAATTAATGCTTCCTGTTCACTTCTTCCAACCTAGAATTTCTCTCATTCAATCTTCTTTCTCAAAGCATTTTATTAGGGTCTATGTAGGAAATAGATGGCAAAAAACTCCTGTTGTGTAATTGCCAAGACTTAGTAGTATAGAGCTTAAGAAAAGAAATACAAAAGGAAGCACTCTGACTAGTAAGAGCACAGGGCCTTTGCCGTGTCTAAATCTGAAGGGTAAGGGGAAGAAGCAATCACTGGAACCTCAGAGATAAAGCTGTATGGAGAAAGCTGTTTGAAGAAGCTGTGGGTTTTGGTAAAGAGGCATCAACCTAGAGCAACCCAACAGGAAGGAAGCAAAGGAAAAATAAACACTCCAATCGTATTCTCCTTTTATTTATTTATTTGTCAGTGATCATCACTTTGTTAAATGCAACCAAAAGCCAGACAGAGAGCAGGGGAGCTCATTTTTTATTTCATATGGGTCAGCATTCTGAGGACACAAAGAAGACTGTAGAAGGATGAAGAGTGGACCTGGAAGGACAAACAGGAGCTATGCAGAGCAGACAAATAATCCAAGGTAACAATTCTATGGCAGCAATATATACAAATGCCAAGGGAACAAGCCAAGAAAGAGAATTCTGGACAGATTTTGATGGCAGGGAAGGCCAAAATGAAAGACAAGTGGATGATTTGAGCCAAAAAAATAATATTCCTGGCTGTGGGTTTATTCAGAAAAAGTACTTGGTACTTTAAGAGGAATTTGAGTAAATTGATACAACTGGAATCCAGAAGGAGTGAAGGGAAATCAGGCCAAAGATGGGCTGTAATCCAGATTAAGTAGTTTCATATTTATTGTAGAAACAGTGGAGATTTATCACAGTATTTTAGAAAAAAGAGTGATGTAATCATCCTGCTGGTTAAAAAGAAAAAAGATAAGGGGGAGGAATTAGTGATAACTGGATGGGCAGTGATACCATTCAAACATCTTCATATACTAAATGGCAACAATGATTTTATTTTATTCCTGCATAGTGTGTGCCAGGCACTGTTGTAAGCACTTTGGATATAATAAGCCATTTAATCCTCACAACGACCCTATAAGTATTCTTATCATCTCCACTATTGCTTGGAATTAAACAGAGACACAGTGAATTAGATGACTTGACAAATTCACACAGCTAACAAATGGTGAAATCAGCCAAGGGATCAGACATATGGGGAACATTTCATCCCTGGAGCTTCCAGCTGCACTCTCCCAGTGGAATCAGGAACAGTATCAACATTCCCAGCATCTGAGTATGGCAATATAAACAGAGTATTGGCAAATAGGGAACCTCCTCTGACACTTACTGTCCAGAGTTTGATTGGAATTTAGTCATATACACATGGTTGGCTGCCCAAGTGGCTGATCTCAGTCTCCAGCCCCTCTCAGGTTTCAGCTGATCCTGTATGACTGAAGCCCCATTATGAATCATGTTATGAAGACTGCCTGTGATATGGTTTGGCTTTCTGTTCCCACTCAAATCTGACCTTGAATTATAATCCCCATATGTGAAGGGGGGGACATCATGGGAGGTGATTGGATCATGGGAAAGGTTCCTTCAGGCTGTTCTCATAAAAGTGAGGGAGTTCTCACAGACCTGACATTTTAAAAGTGGCAGTTTCCTCTGACTCTCTTTTTCTTGCTGCCATGTAAGATGTACCTTACTTCCCATTTGCCTTCTGCCATGATTTTAAGTTTCCAAAGGCCTCCCCAGCCATGCACAACTGTGAGTCAATTATACCCCTTTTGTTTATAAATTACTCAGCCTCAGGTAGTATTTTTATAGCAGTGTAAAACTGGATTAATACAGTCTCCTATAGCCCAAGACTTACAGGTAAACAAAAACACTCTTAACAGGCAGGACATTACAAGGGCTTAGATAACCTCCCAAGAGCTGAATAAGATAACCTTACACAAAGGCCAAACTTCTATTTGGGCAAGATTAAATTCCTTACTACACACAGGTGAAATTAATAATACATTTTATTTAACTCAATATATCCAAAATAGTATCATTTTAACATATAATCAATATAAAACATTATTAAGATAGCTTACTTTTTTTTCATACTAAAGCTATGAAATACTGTGGATATTTTACCTTTACAGCACATCTCAACTTTGACTAGCCACGTGTAAAGTGCTTTGTAACTGCATATGGCTAGTTAGTAGTCTACCAACCAGTATAGCTCCATCCATTCCTCATTCCTGCTGAATCTAACAAAGATTTATATATTTATTCTGTGGGCATAATTATCAGTGTTTTCTAATATATTTCTTTGTCATTTTAAGTAATAATAACTATTATTAGGTAATTTCTTATCACATTTAAAACCAGTGTTTAAAGTGGAATATGCTTTTCAAAAACCAAAACAAAGCACATCAACAAATAACCTTTTTACCCTCCCATTTGAAGTCTAAGTTTCTATTCCTTATCTATATAGTCTTTGCTCCCCTGGTGTACTTTCATTACTTTTAGATTGAATTTCACCTTATTCTTAAAGTGACAATTTAAAAGTTTAATCATCTTCCTCTTGTCACTTATAATTCAATTTTCTATTTTCAGTGAACCTGATTTCTGTGTGGGATATGTCTCTTCTCTTCTGATAGCATCTTAGGCAATACACTGCAGTTTGGACAAGACTTCAGGGAATCTCCCAATTATTATTTTCTGTGTGCAAATCCTCCCCTTACTAAAAGGGATGTTTCACATAATTTATTTTTATCTTAGTCTGAAGATATTTCAAGAAGTTTTCAAAAACCTTAAAAATACCGAGAGCCTGCCTAAGTTACCATAAAACTGACCTGGAAGCTCTATTATCTATTACAGAAAATATTTTTTTCCATCATTCTCCAGTTGCAGTTCAACGCTTCAAAATGTACATTTAAACTAAATTTAAAAAACACGTTATAGAATAGTATGTGTTATTTAGAATGACTTCGTATATGAACATATTTAAAAGAGAATTTTAAAAGGCACTTCTAATGGTAGCTGTTGAAATTCCAAGCTTTAAAGGTCAGAATCTGTTTACAAGTGCCTTAACAGGCCTTCTTGGCCTCATCTCTTCATCTGTTGCATGACCTCCTGTGGTGGTGGGGCAAACTGTGGGCTGAGATGTACCTTAATTATTTTAGATTAATCCTTTCTTCATTAAAGTTTTACAATATTATAGTCTCATATTTTCCCCATGTTTTCTCCCTTCAATGGTCTTAGAATCATACTATTTCTACCCTAAATAATAGGTACCTCTCCATCACAGTAGCCATTTTATATGAAGCCTATGCCATATCTTTTGTTGTTGTTGCTGTTGCTTTGATGCACTTTTCTGTCTGTAATCATGGTTCTGCTTTAGATTAAGTGTATCTGAGATAGGTTCTTCCTACCTAAACATGGAAGGTAGATGTTTTAATTCATATATTTATTTTGGTCTAGATATTAGCCCCTTTTACCTAGAAAATTTGCACTTTTTTAATAAGGAAAGGATGCATTTCCTCGTGTGTGTGAGGGGTGTGTGTGTGTGTGTGTGTGTGTGTGCGTGTGTGTGTGAATTGATATCCCAGAAATGTATCAAAACCTTTTAAAGTTATTTCCATTTTCTTAACTGTTGACATATCTGTTAAGCAACACATATGTTTCTTTAGTTAGGACTTTTAAGCTCTTTGTCCTCACAAGATGAAACTGTTATGTATTTCTGTCCTTATCCCTTGCTCTTGTAACATTTATGAACAAATAATCAGTGCTGCCTGATATAGCTGGAATTCTTGTTTTTTCCTACTAAAATGCTGAGTTACTTTTTCTTCTGTAAATGTTACCTTGAGGTTTTCCTCTCCTTTTAAGGCCATAAGTAATTCTTCCTTTAAGCTATTATTTGATTTATTGAATTAGAATATAACTTCAAAATAAACTGTATTTTACTGTAAATTAATAATCTGTCAACAGATTTTACCACCAACCAAGTCAATATCTTGACAACATATATGTGAAACAGAGCTAGGTGAATTTATAACTGATACATCTCTAGTTACAAATGTTTCTGGACAATTACTAGCAGCTATAAGAAACTACATGCCCAAATTGGAAAATCTAGAAAAAATGAACAAATTTCTAGATACATATAATCTACCGAGATTGAACCATGAAGAAATCCAAAACCTGAACAGACCAATAACAAGTAATAAGAACAAAGCCATAATAAAAATTCTCCCAGTAAAGGAAATCCTGGGACCCAAAGGCTTCATTGCTGAATTCAACCATTTAAAGAAGAACTAACACCAATCCTACTCAAAATATTTTGAAAAATACAAGAGAAGGGAATATATCCAAACTTATTCTATAAAGTCAGTATTACCCTAATATCAAAACCAGACACAGACACATCAAAAAAAGAAAACTACAGGCCAGTATTTCAGATGAACGTTGAATCATACATCCTCAACAAAGTACTAACAAACCAAATTCAGTGATACATTAAAAAGATCATTTATCATGACCAATTGAGATTTATCCCTGGGATGCATGGATGGTTCAACATATGCAAATCAATCAATGTGATACATCATATCAACAGAATGAAGGATAAAAATCATAAGATCATTTCAATTGATGCTGAAAAAGCATTTTATAAAATTCAACATTCCTTCTTGTTAAAAACCCTCAAAAAATTGCATAAAAGGATCATACCTCGACATAATAAAAGCTATAAATGACAGACTCATAGCTAGTATCATACTGAATGGAAAAAATGAAAGCCTTTATTTTAAGATCTGGAACATAACAAGGATACTCACTTTCACCACTGTTATCCAACTTAGTACTGGAAGTCCTACCTAGATCAATCAGACAAGAGACCACTCAAACATAGAGTGGTCTTTTCACATAGTCCCATATTTCTTGGAGGCTTTGTTCATTCCTTTTAATTCTTTTTTCTCTAATCTGGTCTTCACTCTTTATTTTGTTAAGTTGATCTTCAGTTTCTGATATCCTTTCTTCCACTTGATTGATTCAGTTATTGATATTTGTATATGCTTCATGAAGTTCTCCTGCTGTTTTTCAGCTTCATCAGGTCATTTATGTTCTTCTCTAAACTGGTTATTCTAGTTAGCAATTCATCTAACCTTTTTTCAAGGTTCTTAGCTTCTTTGCATTGGGTTAGACCATGCTCCTTTAGCTTGGAGGAATTTATTATTACTTACCTTCTGAAAACTACTTCAGTCAATTCATCAAACTCATTCTCCATTCAATTTTGTTCCCTTGCTAGCAAGGAATTGTGATCCTTTGGAGGAGAAGAGGTGTTCTTGTTTTTGGAATTCTCAGCCTTATTATGTTGGTATTTCCTCATCTTTGTGGATTTATCTACCTTTGGTCTTTGATGTTGGTGACCTTCAGATGGGGTTTCTGTGTGGGCATCCATTTCTTTTGATGTTGATTTTTTTTTTTAATTGTTTGTTAGTTTTCCTTCTACCCATTAGGCCCTCTGCTACAGTTCTGCTGGAGTTTGCTGGAGGTCCACTCCAGACCCTGTTTGCCTGGCTATCACCAGCACAGGCTACAGAACAGCAAAGACTGTTGCCTATTTCTTCCTCTAGGAAATTTGTCCCAGAGGGGCACCCGCCAGATGCCAGCCAGAGCTCTCCTATGAGGTGTCTGTCAACCCCTGCTGGTAGGTGTCTTCCAGTCAAGAGGCATGGGGGGAGACCCGCTAGAGGAAGTAAACTGTTCCTTAGCAGAGCTCTAGTGCTGTGCTGGGAGATCTACTGCTCTCTTCAGAGCTGGCAGGCAGAAACGTTTAAGTCTGCTGAAGCTGCTCCCACAGCTGCCCCTTCCCCCAGGTGCTCTTCCTAGGGAGATGGAAGATTTTTCTATAAGCCCCTGACTGGGGCAGCTGCCTTTCTTTCAGAGATGACGTGCCTTAGAGGCGGAATCTAGGGAAGCAGTTTATGTCTTTGCCAAAATGCAGTAGGCTCCCTGCCAGTTTGAACTTCCTGGGGGCTTTGTTTACACTGTGAGAGGAAAACCACCTACTCAAGCTTCAGTAATGGTGGATGCCCTCCCTCCACCAAGCTTGAACATCCCAGGTCAACTTCAGACTGCTGTGCTGGCATCAAGAATTTCATGCCAGTGGATCTTAGCTTGCTGGGCTCCATGGGGGTGGGATCTGCTGAGCTAGACCACTTGGCTTCCTGGCTTCTGTCCCCTTTCAGGGGAGTGAACAGTTCTGTCTCACTGGTGTTCTAGGTACCACTGGATTATGAAAAAAAAAAAAAAAAAAAACTCCTGCAGCTAGCTTGATGTCTTCTTAAACAGCTGCCTAGTTTTGTGCTTGAAACCCAGAGCCCTGGTGGCTTAGGCACCTGAGGGAATCTCCTGGTCTGTGGGTTGTGACAACCAGGGGAAAAGTGTAGTATCTGGGCAGGAGTGCACCATTCTTCATGCACAGTCCTTCATGGCTTCCCATAGATAAGGGAGAGAGTTCCCTGACCCCTTTGCTTTCCAGGTGAGGTGATGCCCCACCTTGCTTCGACTCACCCTCTGTGAGCTGCACCCATTGTCTAACTAGTCCCAATGAGATGAGCTGGGTATCCCAGTTGGAAATGCAGAAATCACCTGCCTTCTGTGCTGATCTCACTGGGACTGCAGACTGGAGATTTTCCTATTCAGCCATCTTGCCTGCCATTCACCCCCATGTTTTTTGTGGCACTGTTCACAATAGCCAAGATTTAGAAGCAACCAAAGCATCCATCAACAGATGAATGGATAAAGAAAATATGGTACTTATATACAATGGGATACTTTTTGACAATTAAAAGAATGAGATTCAGTTATTTATAAACATGGATGGAACTGGTAGTTATTATGTTAAGTGAAATAAGGCAGGTCAGAAAGACAAACATCACATATTCTCATTTGTTTGTAGGATCTAAAAATAAAAAAAAATTATCCCATGGAGATAGAGATTAGAAGGATGTTTACCAGAGGCTGGGAAGTGTAGTGGGAAGGTTGCAGGAGGTGGGAATGGTTAATGGGTACAAAAAAAAAATTAGATGAATGACTAAGACCTGGTATTTGATAGGGTGACTGTAGCCAAAAATAATTTAATTGTCTATTTTAAAATAACTAAAAATGTATAATTGAATTACTTATAGCACAAAGGGTAAGTGCTTTTCTTCCCTTGAGGGGATGAATACGCCATTTTACCTGATATGATTGTTTTACACTGCATACCTGTATTCAAACATTACATGTACCTCATAAATATATACACCTACTATGTACCCACAAAATCTGAAATTAAAAAAAAAACATTTTTAACCAACAAATATCCATGAACACCTATAGAAATGTAAATTAGAAAGTTATATTTTTCTGGAAAACATACCTAACATTATTTTGTATTTAAATAAACAAAAATTAAATAAATAAAAAGGGTCATTTAGTAGCTAGAAGGTATAGCCAAACTAAAAATTTAAAATCAAATAAACAAATTTAAAAACCAGAAATTCTGTGTTGATGGTTATGGTAGTAACATTGCTTTTGATTCCATCTGTATTCATCCATAAAAATAGATGTAATAACTAGGAAAGTAAAATGAAACAACTACACAACGATTTACCGAAAAAATTTTGAAAAGAAATGAATTTAAGTTGCCAGATAAAATGTAAGAAAGACATCTAGTTAAACTTGAATTTTTTAGCTTAAGCATGTCCCAAATATTACATGAGACATACTTACATTAAAAGTCATGCATTGTTCACCTAAAATTAAAATTCAACTAAGAATCCTGAATTTCTATTTGCTAAATCTAGCAACAAACCCTATAGCAGTACAACTTGTGTATTATCAACATTTTTGTTAGGGACAGTAAAAAGACATTTCACAGATGTAAGGAAGGAAAAATTCAGAGTCCCAACAGGTGCTTTCTGGAAAGAGCAGCAAGCCACAGAACAACTGAAACTGGGCAGGTTTTCTACATTCTCCAAGTTGCTGTGAGTTCAGAATCCTTCAGTGAAGTAGAAAAGAGCTGGAGTTGGCTCGGCCTACTAACCCACTGTAGGCCCATGCAGGATGAAAAGAGAACCCTCTTGGAATAGAGTCCAGAATTAGCAGAACAGGAGCAATAACCACAAATAAAAATGAGGAGCCAGAACATTAGGAAGAGCCACAAGTGAGGATATCTCTAGGACTTATTATTAACATTTCACAAAGACAAGAGAGAACTCTAATGTTTGGAAGGTAAAAGTTATCCTATTCATTTCTCCTTTTTAAGTGTCTATTATTTGAGGACTGTTAGAATAAACGATGGTATATCTGCACAATGGATTATGATGTGGCTGTACAAAAGAAAAAAAAACCAACTGTGGGAAGATTTCCAGGATATACTGTTACATGGAAAATTTATGTATAGTAGAAAACCAAATTAAGAATATAATCTGTGTTCAAATAATTTTTAGAAGTTACACTAGAAGTAGATTATATAAAATAGAGAATAAAAGCCAATGTCGAGGAAACATTTTTTTGCTTGACTTTTGACTCTATCTTGTTCTAGGAATAAAATAGAGCCAGTGCATTCAAGTAAAACTCTTTGGTTCTATAAGCTTTTGCATATAAAAAGAAGCTGCCTAGTAATGATAAATTAATAATGTCTTTGAATCTAAGAATAATGTTGAATTTTACAAGGTTCACAGAGAAGTGAGATGAAAGGGAGTATAAGTTCAAATTTCAGCAGTATCTACAATTTTTTTCAGTTATTCTTAACAGACAAGGATATTATAAATAATGCCAGATTATATTTTAAAAGGCAAACAAATATTAGAAACTGAATGGAATATACAATAATGGATTTTCTCTCAGGATTTTAAATTGATGATTTTAGTCTATGAGATGTAAATTTTAAAATAAAAAGCCAGAAACAATAAGGAACAACATGAAAATATACTGGTGAGGTGTGTTTTACAAATGCTGTTAAATGTCACATTAATTTTCATACTGATTTGATAAAAGTCTTTAGAAAGCTCCTGTTTGGTTTAGATATGCATTTTTATATTCCTCAATCAAGCCTATTATAATACTTTCAAGGCTCAAGAATATTTGTTAAATTATTAAATGAATAATGATCCTCATTAATGTAAACATTACCATATTAAATCTGACTTCACATAAGAAATGCTTTTATTCATACCTTACAACTTTGTTGATGATGGTTATATTTAGTCAGTTGGTACACTTTGATTGAGGTATTGTTGCTGTCTTGTCTTGTCTTGTCTTCCTTTCTTTTCTTCTTCTTTGTTTTTTTTTGTTGTTGTTTTTTTTTTGAAGTCTTACTCTGTCACCCAGGCTGGAATGCAGTGGTGTGATGTCGGCTCACTGTAACTTCTGCTTCCCAGGTTCAAGCAATTTTTCTGCCTTAGTCTCTCGAGAATATGGGAAAACAGGCACATGCCACCACACTGGGCTAAATTTTTGGTTCCCCAGGCTGCTCTCAAACTGCTGAGCTCAGGTAATTTGCCCACCTCGGCCTCCCAAAGTGCTAGGATTGCAGGAATGAGCCACTGCCCCCAGCCTTGTTGCTGGTTTTCAACCCTCAAGAACTGAGTTGGTCTTACTTCTTAGTTTATAGCATGACACAGTGTGTGCTCTTCATATTTAAAATGCATTACTATTTACTTGTCTCTCCCCAGTTCACTCCACCCCTTACATGCCACAATTTGTATTTAATGCATGGCTTTTAGAATAATTTCTATACATTTACTTACCTCTATGTATGTATTTTTAACATTATATGAACAGCATCATGCTGTAAATTATGTCCTTTTTCTTTTTTCCCATTTAATATTGTTATTTACATATATTATTTGTTGCTATATGTAAATCTAGGATTTTTCTTCTGATAACTCTTCTGATATGCACAACTACATTGTTATTTACCTGGTTTTGTATGATAAATATATATAAGTTGCCTCCAATATTTTTTACTTTTTAACTATCAAAATAAATATCTTCATAAATATCTCTGTGTACCTGAAAGAGTGTCTCTGGGTATATATGTCCCGGAGTGAATAGCTACTTATGCAATTTTCTAAAATGCTGCCAATTTACTCTCTAAAATAGCTTCACTAACTTACACTCTCAAAAATAGAGTACAAGATCTCCATTTTCTACCACATATTATAGCCACTGACTTACCAATGTTCTCACTTTTACCAGTTATATGGGTATAAAGTGCCATCTACATGTTTTTATTTACATTTTTATTATGAATTAATGTGAAAATATTGTCAATATTAACTACTTAGATTTTCCTTTTTGTTTATTTAAAATGTTTGCCTATTATTTTATATTGAGATTCTTTTATAATCTAAATTTAGAAATTTTCCAGTTAAGGACAGTGAAAATAGTTCAAAGACTAAGGAATTTCTCAAAAGATAATTTAGGTATGTCAACAGAGCATAGGAGCCATCCTAGAGAGCTTTCAATGGCCCAGAGTACAAAATAAATATTGACAAGTACATACTGATTTAAATAAATGATTGGAACATAGATGAATGGCGTAAATGAGCAACTCTGTGCACAAGAATTCCAAATTATTTATGCAGTTACTGCCCCATTGAGAAGGTGGAGTATAATACGTCTCCACCCTAACATTTGGACTGCTCATAGTTGACTTTCTTCCAAGTACAAGGTGGAAAAGTATGTGTTGGCCAGGTAGAAGGAGGAGGAAGAGTGACTCTCAGTGGATAAATCTGATAAATATCATTCATTAGGTAATTAAAGTTAGAATTAAGAGTTATAATTTACAAATTGATAATATGTACCTTTGATATGATGTGATGAAAATGGCACTTTACTCCTGTGGTCTTACCCTTTAAAAGCCCTAACCCCATCTAATCACAAGAAAAGCATTATCCAAGTCTGTACTGAGGGATATTCTACAAAATAACTGGTGAGTACTACCCAAAAAAGATCAGGACATCAAAAATAAGCAAAGTCTGGGAAACTATCACAGTCTCCAAGATCCTGCAGAGACATTGCTATGGTCCGAATGTATTCCTCCAAAATTTGCATATTGAAATTTAATCATCAATGTGATAGTACTAAAAGGTGGGACCTTAAAAAGATGATTAAGTCATAAGAGAACTGCCCTCATGAATGAGATCAGCACCTTTATAAAAGAGGTGCCAGGGAGTGGTTTATAATTTCCACCACATGATGTTGAAGCAAGAGGTGCCATCTTGGAAGCAGAGAGCAGCTCTCATGAGACACTGAATCTGATGGCACCTTAACCTTGAACTTCCTAGCTTCAGGAACTATAAGAAAATAAATTTTCATTCTTATAAATCACCCAGTCTCAAGTATTTTGTTATAGCAGCACAAACTGACTAAGATAGAAATGATGACTAAATGTAATATATTATCCTGGATGGGATCCTGGAACAGAAAAAGGGCAGTAGATAAAACTAAGGAAATTTGTGTCAAGTGTAGACTTTAGTTAATAATAAATATATCGTTACAGTTTCCATGGTTGTGACAAACGAACACAAAAATGTAAGATGGTAATAATGGGGGCATTGGCTGCAGGGAATATAAAACCCTCTGTACTACTTTTGCAACTTTTTAGTCAATATAAAACTATTCTAAAACTAAATGTTTTTTTAATGCTGCTAATATTTTTCCTTGCCTGTAAACTATCTATTAATTTTGTCCATTGTGACTTTATTGAATAGAAATTTAGACATGATTGTCTTTGACAATGGTGATAGTAGTGGAGGTGAACTGAATTGCACAGGTTTGGAAAATATTTTAGGGTGCATTAAATTAGACGTAGAGAGCAAAAAAAAAGATATTTGGAACAAATTCTAAATTTTTTACTTCAGATATGGAGTGATTAATTTGTAGAAACTTCATAGTTTTTATTCTGATTGTAAATGGTATCCTAATTTTTATTCCAATTTCTAAATGTTTATTGCTGTTGAAAATAAGTTCTATTGATTTTACATATTGATCTTATTGCACTGTCTTAATCATTCTAATAGTTTGTTGATTACATGGGGCTTTCTTTATAAATGATAATTAATTACAAATACTTAACATTTATCTTTGTCTTTTTATTCACAGACAAACAATTTCTTTTGTATTTAATTAGACAACTCCCAGGACTATTTTAAAAAGTAGAAGAATGTCAGAATTTTTGCTTAATTTCTAATATTAAATGGAAACTTTCAAAATTTCTTCGTTAACAATAACTTTTGATGTTGCCTTATGTTTGTTAATTTGTTTTGCTTTATTTTGCCAATATTAATGGCTGGTAACAGGGGTGATGAAAGATAGCTTTTATATGATAAAGGACATTTCCTTTATTCCTGTTTTTTTATGAACATTTTAAAAAACTCAGACTCTAAACATCATCATCAAAAGCTTTGTCTGCATATATTAAAATGATCACATGATGTTTCCCATACAGTCCTTTAGTATGATACATTTTGTTACTACCTTTTCTGATGTTGATTGTACTTGCATTCCTGAGACAAATCCTTTTTGACTCATGGTCTGTTTTGAAAAATATGATGCTATATTTTGTCGGCTAATTAATATTTGGAAAATTTTAATCTATGCTCGAAAGGAATTGAGCATTGATTAAAATTTCATTTTCTTATGGTATTTTCGCTAGTTTTGATACTGTGGTGGATATTTTTTTTCATTTTCCCTTTAAAATTTATTCTCAGGGGATTCTGCCAAGGTGGCCAACTAGGAACAGCTCTGGAGCACAGTTCCCAGTGATAGAGATGCAGAAGGCAAGTGACCTTTGCATTTCCGACAGAGGTACCAGGTTCATTTCAGTAGGACTGGTTGGACAGTGGGTGTAGCCCAAGGAGGGTAAACCAGGTAGGGTGGGGTGATGCCTCACCTAGGAAGTGCAACTGACCAGAGAATTGAGGACTCCCCTCATCCCCTGGCACTCTGGTTCAGATACTGTGCTTCTCTCATGGCCTGTGCAACCCACAGACCAGGAGATCCCCACTGGGCTGAATAGCATCACAAGGTACCAGCACAGGTCTGAGTGGCAGCCTCAACTAGTGGTGCAGGTTGTCAGCACAGATCTGGATGGATATTTATCTAGCACTGAGTGCACTTGTGGTTAGGAGCTACCCACTCCCCAGAAAAAAAGGGAGATGAAAGGAGAGACAGGTGATAAGGGTGGATGAAGACCAGCAAACTGAAGCCCTCTCACTTGGCTTGAGAGTTTCTCAGCCAGCACATCAATTAGAGCTCGACCTGGGACAATCAAGCTTGGTGGGGGGAAGAGCATCTGCCATTGCTGAGCATCTACCTGTGTAAACAAAAGAGAGAGGAAGCTTACACAGCAGTTAGACTGAGTCCATGACAGCCCAGCAATGCCTCTGCAGGCAGACAAGGGAGAGATTGCCTCCTCAGGCAGTTCCCTGACCCCTATACAACCAAAAAGATGCCTTATACAGGAGAGTTCTGGCTGATGCCTGACGAGTGCCCTTCTGGGACGAAGCTACCAGAGGAAAGATCAGGCAGCAATCCTTGCTGTCCTGCAACCCCCACGGGTGATTCCCAGGCAAGCAAGGTCGGGAGTGGACATCCAGCAGTCCTACAACAGACACACTGACTGTTAGAAAGAAAACTAAAAACAAAAAGAAATAGCTTCAACATCAACAGAAAGGACATCCACTCATAGACTCCATCCAAAATCGCCAACTTCAAAGATCAAAGGTAGATAAATCCATGAAGAAGGGAAGAAACGAGCAAAAAAAGAATGAAATTATCAAAGACCAGAATGCCTCTCCTCCTCCAAGGAATCACAACTCATCACCAGCAAGGGAACAAAACAGGATGGAGAATGAGTTTGACAAATTGACAGAAGCAGGCTTCAGAAGGTGGGTAATAACAAACTTCTCTGAGCAAAAGGAGCGTGTTCTAATACAATGCAAAGAAACTAACAACTTTGAAAAAACTTTGGATGAAATGCTACCTAGAATAATCAGATTAGGGAATAAAATAAAAGACTTGGTGGAAGTGAAAAACACAACACGAGAACTTCATGAAGCATACACAAGTTTCAATAGCCAAGTCAGTCAAGCAGAAGAAAGGATATCATATACTGAAGATCAGCTCAATGAAATAAAACAAGAAGGAAATATTAGAGAAAAAAGAGTGAAAAGAAATGAACAATGCCTTCAGGAAATATGGAATTATGTGAAAAGACCTGATCTACATTTGATCGGTGTACCTGAATGTGATGGAGAGAATGAATCCAAGCTGAAAAACACTCTTCAGGATATTATCCAGGAGAACATCCACAACCTAGCAAGGCAGGCCAACATTCAAATCCAGGAAATACAGAGAATATCACAAAGATATTCCTCAAGAAGAGCAACCCCAAGGCACATAATCGTCAGATTCACCAGGGTTGAAATGAAGGAAAAAATGCTAAGGGCAGCCAGAGAGAAAGGTCAGGTCACCCACAAAAGGGAGCCCATCAGACTCACAGCAGATCTCTTGGCAGAAACCCTGCAAGCCAGAAGAAATTGGGGGCCAGTACTCAACATCCTTAAAGAAAATAACTTTCAACCCAGAATTTCATATCCAGCCAAACTAAGCTTCATAAGTGAAGGAGAAATAAATTACTTTATGGATGAGCAATTGGTGAGAGATTTTGTCACCACCAGATCTGCCTCACAAAAGCTTCTGAAGGAAACACTAAACATGGAAAGGAACAACCAGCACCATCCACGGCAAAAATGTGCCAAATGGTAAAGACCAACAATACAATGAAGAAACTGTGTCAACTAACAGGCAAAGCAATCAGCCAGTAACAAAATGGCAGGACCAAATTCACACATAACAATATTAACTTTAAATGTAAATGGCCTAAATGCCCCAATCAAAAGACACAGACTGGCAAACTGGATAAAAAGCCAAGACCCATTGGTGTGCTGTATTCATGAGACCCAACACACATGCAAAGACACACACAGAATCAAAATAAAGAGATAGAAGAAGATGTACTAAACAAATGGAGAGCAAAAGAAAGGAGGGGTTGCAATCCTAGTCTCTGATAAAATGGACTTTAAACCAACAAAGATCAAAAGAGCCAAAAAAGGGCATTACATAATGGTAAAATGATCAATGCAACAAGAAGAGCTAACTGTCCTAAATATATATGTACCCAATACAGGAGCACCCAGATACATAAAGCAAGTTCTTAATGAACTACAAAGAGATTTAGACTCCCACATAATAAGAGTGGCAGATTTTAACACTCCACTGTCAATATTAGACAGAGTAATGAGACAGAAAATCAACAGGGATTTCCAGGAATTGAATGCAGATTTGGACCAAGTGGACCTAATAGACATCTACAGAACTCTCCGCCTCAAATCCACAAAATATACATTCTTCTCAGCACCACATCACACTTACTCTAAAACTGACCACACAATTGGAAGTAAATCACTCCTCAGCAAATGCAAAAGAGTGGAAATCATAACAAACAGTGTCTCAGACCAGAGTGCAATCAAATTAGAGCTCAGGATTAATTAACTCATCCAAAACCACACAACTACATGGAAATGCCACACATCTACAACCATCTGATCTTTGACAAACCTGACAAAAACAAGCAGTTGAGAAAGGATTCCCTGTTTAATGAATGGTGTTAGGAAAACTGGCTAGCCATGTGCAGAAAGCTGAAACTGGACCCCTTCCTTACACCTTACACTAAAATTAATTCCAGATGGATTAAAGATTTAAACATAAGACCTAGCACCATAAAAACTAGAAGAAAACCTAAGCAACACCGTTCAGGACATAGGCATAGGCAAGGACTTCATGACTAAAACACTGAAAGCAATGGAAACAAAAGCCAAAATAGACAAATGGGATCTAATTAAACCTAAGAATTTCTGCACAGCAAAAGAAACAGTCATCAGAGTGAACCAGCAACCAACACAATGGGAAAATTTTTTTGCAATCTACCCATCTGACAAAGGGCTAATATACAGAATCTACAAAGCACTAAAGCAGATTTATAAGAAAAAACAAATCCATTCAAAAGTGGGGAAGGATATGAACAGACACTTTTCAAAAGAATACATTTATGCAGCCAGCAAACATGAAAAAACGCTCATCGTCACTGGTCATTACAGAAATGCAAACCAAAACTACATTGAGATACCATCTCACACCAGTTAGAATGGTGGTCATTAAAAAATCTGGAGACAATAGTTGTTGGAGAGGATGTGGAGAAATAGGAACACTTTTACACTGTTGATGGGAGTGTAAATTAGTTCAACCATTGTGAAAGACAGTGTGCTGATTCCTCAAGGATGTAGAAATAGAAATTCCATTTGACCCAGCAATCCCATTACGGGGTATATACTCAAAGGATTATAAATTGTTCTATTATAAAGACACATGCACACGCATGTTCATTGTGGCATTGTCTACAACAGCAAAGACCTGAAACCAACCCAAATGCCCATCAATGATAGACTGGACAAAGAAAAAGTGGCACATATACACCACAGAATACTATGCAGCCATAGAAAAGGATGAGTTCATGTCCTTTGTAGGGACATGGACGAATCTGGAAACCATCATTCTCAGCAAACTGACACAAGAACAGAAAGCTAAACACTTCATGTTCTCACTCATAGGAGGGTGTTGAACAATGAGAACACATGGGCACAGGGAGAGAAGCATCACACACTGTGGTCTGTTGGAGGGTGTGGGGGTTGGGGAAGGACAGTGGGTGATGGGGAGGTTGGGGAGGGATAACATTGGGAGAAATGCCTGATGTGGGTCACAGAGGGATGGAGACAGTAAACCACTACGGCATGTGAGTACTATGCAACAATCCTGCATGATCTGCACATGTACCCCAGAACTTAAAGTACAACTTAAAAAAAAAATCATTCTGTATTCTTCTCCTTCCTGCTCTGTGTAATGAAAGGTACTGAATGGGTTCCCTCCACAGGTTCCTTTGCCCCTGGCTTCTGGTAAAGTTCAGTCAATGATATAATTTTTTTTAATTTTTATTTTAGGTTCAGGGTACATGTGCAGGTTTGTTATGCAGGTTTGTATTACCTGGGTGATGGAATAATCTATATGTCAAATTACTGGCATACAGATTATTTCATCACCCAGGTAATAATCATAGTACCCCCTAGGTAGTTTTTTAATCCTCAGCCTGCTCCACTCTCAAGTAGGCTCCAGTGTCTGTTGTTCTTTCTTTGTAACCATATGTACTTGATGCTTAGCTACAACTTATAAGGGAGAAGATGCAGTATTTGACTTTCTGTTCCTGTGTTAGTTTGCTTAGGATAATGGCTTCCAGCTCCATCCATGTGGGTGCAGAGAATATGATCTCATTTTTTTTACGGCTGTGTAGTATTACATGATGTATATATACAACATTTTATTTATCTAGTCTACCATTGATGGACATTTAGGTTGATTCCATATCTTTGCTATTTCAAATAGTGCTACAGTGAATATACACATGCATGTGAATTTATAGTGAATGATTTGTATACCTTTGGGTATATACCTAATAATGAGATGCTAGGTTCAATGGTAATTCTGCTTTAAGTTTTTTCAGGTATTCCAAGCTTCTTTCACAATGGCTGAAATAGCATTCTCAGTGTATAAGCATTCCCTTTTCTCCATAGCCTTACTAGTATCTGTTATTCTTTGACTTTTTAATAGCTGTTTTGAGGGTTTCAGGTGGTATCTATTTCTGGCATGAGATTTAAGAGCAGCAGTTCAGTGAAATCTGAGTCTTACTCCCCTGAATTCCCTTTCTGTTAGATTGTAGAATTTGATATATCTTTTACCAAAAGTTTCAGCTTCACTTTGGATTTTTACAATAATTTCCTCAAGTTGCTCATTTAGGTTAAGAGTGGTATTAGTTGCTTCTGTTGTAAGCCTGGATAAAAAACTATTCCCTCTTGATTTTCCTAAAGCCAGTCAATATCATTGTAGAGTTTCCCTTCATACATACATGAAATCTCCATAGTCCCCCAGTATGGGCATGCTAACTGCTTCCTACTGGGAGCCTCACTGATATGGATATCAAAGTCACACGCACTTCAAAATGTTAGGTTGTGCATCTTCTTTCCTTTTCTACTATAAGATATAAGTTGTGTAAAATGGATACATATTTTTTGACAGTTTGGTAGAACTCACCTGTAAAATTATAGTTTTAGGGCAAGGATTTAGCGGTACAGAATAATGTGTACAAATTTTTTATTTCTGTGTTAATTTTGGAGTATTATGCAAAGTAGATATTGAAAAAAATCTGCCTAATTATTATTTCAACTTATTGTCATTTACCAGTTTATAATATTCTTTTGAATATCTTTCACACCTGTAGCTATATTCCCTTTTCTTTAATATTTTATTTATGTGTTCTCTCTCTTCTAGTAAGGTTGCAAAAAGTTCAGCTTTTCAATGTCATTTCAAACAATGAGTTTTGCTTTTGAATATCAACCTTTAAGTTTTTAAATTGTTTGGCTTTCTCTGTCATTGGGTTCATCCATGACCTTTATAACTTTGTTTTCCTTATGTACATAGCAAAATAGATAAATGCATTTAAATTATAAGTGAAATATGAAGTAAGGAGATAAACTTTTATGCCTTGTTTGGGGAAAATGTCATAAATATCCTAAAATGATCAAAATATCTAACAAAGTATTGCCACTATGGATGTTACAGATATATTTTCATCATCATATTTTTTAACCCTTGATTCGGGGACGTTTGGATTAACTAACAGTTAATGATAAAAAAGGCATTTAATTAATCTACAAAACTAATTACAAGGCAACTTGCAAAGTATAAATGTAATCATCCATTCTGTTTTAGTAGCACTTTAGGTGCCTTTTTAGATGTCTTCAGCCTCATCTGTCTTCATTGACCTCCACCATAACAACACACTCTGAGTAGTTACTCAGAATTCTGCCAACTGAGGCTGAGCAACTGTGTGTCTGAATTCAATATATCACTTCCAGACTTGAAAGAAGCACCCAACTACAAGGCTTTCCTACTAGCTACCAAAGCACTCAAGTAATAAAATCTAGTTTATTTGGAGGAATTCATTCTCTGGAATGAAATCTACCTAATAAAATAGGGAAGAGGACAGAGCAAGCAAGTAAGTTTATCTTCCTTCCTTCAACAGAATGTCTGAGGCATTTTTTAAAATGCAGTTTGTTTAGTGACAGTCTTGATAAAATGGGGCTTTCTGAGTGACCATCTGTGCTTTCTTGCAGCAATTTGAAAGCACAGTAACTTATCATCTTTCTATTGCTATCCAACTGAACCTGCCTGGTTCCCTATCCTTCATTCTCACTAGCCTGAGACTGCACTTCTCAACTAAGCTTTGACACTTGAGTGGTTTTTGTTTGTTTGTTTTGTTTTGTGTTTAAGATTCTGTTCTCCAGGGAACAGATATATATTAATCACTTAACATCCAACAAGAAACCCTATGTGGAAGAGGACCTACTCTCCACTTGGGAAAAGAGAGTTACTCACTTTCTAGTGGAAAAAAAACTATCATTTTGGAGAGTCATGATTTTGAGATACTTTTTCCCCTCTCAACTTTGACTGTGTGGGAAGGGAAATAGGAAGAAGTTTGGACCAGTACTAGCCTGTGGTCTTCCCAGTTATGTCACCTTATATCCCCATAACCAAGTTCCCTGGAGAGGTATGGAACTTCTAAACAATTCAACCATGATTATCTTAGATTTATTTTCTACCTTCTAGGAAAAGCTCCACATTTACAAAAAAATACAATATTCTTAAGTAAAATGACTTTCCTGAGAGTAACTCATCTCATCTTTTTTGAATCCTGAAAAGATTACTAAAATGTTATCTTTGTTTCAAGCCATGATAGCCTTGGGAGAAAATACAGTCTCAAGAGGATTTATTCAAATACATTTTCTTCTGTGTAAATCAGAACCACAATACCACCTCATACCAATGAGGATGGCTATATTATGAAATGAGACAAAAACAAAACAAGCGATGAAAATGATGTGAAGAAATTGGAATCCTTGCACATTGCTGGTATAATATAAAATGGTATAGCCACTGTGGAAGAAAGTTTGATGGTTCTTCAATAAGTTAAACTTATAACTACTATAGAAACCAGCAATTCCACCCCAGATATATATGCAAAAAATTGAAAACAGGCATTCAGGCAGAAACTGGTACATGAATGTTCACAGCAGCACTATTCACAATAGCCAAAAGCGGAAACAGCCCAAATGTCCATCGGCTGATGAATGGACAAACAAAATGTGGTCTTTCCATACAATGAAATATTTTTTCACCATAAAAAGGAATAAATACTTATACACGCTACCACATGATGCACCTTAAAACATTATGCTAAGTAAAAGAAGCCAAACATGAGAGGCCACATATTCTCCTATTTACATGAAATGTCCAGAATAGGTAAATCTGTAGAAAGAAATGAGTTTGGGAGGAGAGAGGAATCAGAATTGACTACTTAAAGGGCATAGGCTTTCTGAAGGGGGTCATGAAAATGTTCTGGAATTAGATACTGGTGAAAATTGTACAACATTGTAAATGCACACTTTGTTATACATGGTGAATTTTATATTAGGTGTGGGTTTTACCAGAATAAAGGATAAATAAATAAATAAAAGTAAATGTACTTACCTGAATCTACCCACTGATCTCTACAAACTCGTGATCATTTTCTAAAATAATTCCCTATTTGTTATTAACAGTCCCTGGGGTAGGGGATTGAGGGAAGGAAAGTAGGTTATTAAGTGAATTCTATGAATTAATCCTCTTTAATAATCATTCTGTGCCACTACTTGCTTCTCATTTAACACGGACTAGCTGTGATAATATCTTCTATAGTGATTAATGACAAAAAACAATAGCTTTATCACAAGTGACCACTGAAAGTGCCAGCTCAAATGCTGATATCTATACTGAGGGTCGGGTGCCTTTGTTGTTTTTGTTGTTTATTTCACTTATAATCCATTTCATTTTAAAAATTCCTTGAGTTAATGAATGCCTATGTCGAGAGCAGTTATGTCTATGCCCATCATTGCCAGGACTACTTATGTAAATGTGGCTGATATATTACAGAGTGATTTCACAGACAGATTTTAGGAAAATAACTATTTCAGTTTTTACTTTTTTTTTTTTTTTAAACTGTTGACTTAGTTCTGAGAGTTGAAACTGGAAGATGTCTTAGTGTTGGGAATAGCTGTCTCTCCCATTAGGTCACTGGGAAGACATTCATGCAGGAGCCACCAGCTTATGGCCCACTGGCTACTGGCAAGAATGATGCCAGCTTGTGCCCTATGATTTTGCTCCAGGCTTGCCCTGCATGATGAACCTCTCTACCCCCTCACCCCCATAGTACCCCACCCTGCTGTCTTTAAAATCTCTCACAATACTGGTAAGCAACAAATGAAAGAAGCTAGTGGTATTTCGACAAAAACTTCTAACACATATATGTTGGGAAAACTAATTGAGATTTCTTCTGAGCCAAGACTGTGATAAAACAACCCACTATGATATTGCCTCTGAAACAAAAAATAAGCAAACAACAACAATGAAAAGGATTCAAGGGACTAGTAATCTTTGAGTGTGAATCTGGAATAATATAAATTTCAAGATTTTATATAGGAAGGAAAAATTTGCTTCTCCTAGGGGCACAGTAAATAGAAGTTCTATGGAGATAAAATGGGGAAATCAAGCTAATTGAAAAATGCTGAGTTTGTAATGAAATTGTATACTTTTGCTTAGATAAATTTTCTGAAGTAATGGTCAATATAATATAGACACAATTATGGAAATTTATGGTACCATCAAACTGGGTTACATTTAAATTTCTAATTCTTGAAGAAGGATCCATTTGAATGGGGATATTACTTTTGTTTTTAAAAAGCTTTCTATCTATTAAAAATTCTACGTGTAATCTATATATTACACATACCAGATAGCTAATAAATATATTTGTAATGAAAGAATAAAAAGCTAATATTAGATATAATTCTACAAAAAAATTCTTATAATTGGGAAACATTTGTTTGCTAATTTTCTGTAATATAGCTTTGTTGGTTAAATCTTCAAAACATGAGAAATATGTTTTATGTTTCCATAGCATTTTTGAAAACTATGAGAATATTGTTCTGTCATGATGAACAAAATACTACATGAGGATCAAATGGCATTTGCTTGATCAAGTCAACCAAATTTTTTTGAGATTAATGACTTATTTGGCATTCTAGAAAGTAATTTTATTAGAAAATTGAAGATTCATGAAAAGGCGGTATTGGAAATTATTGACATTAATATAAAGAAATGTAAGCTGAATAATGGGAGGATGTGAAAAATGTCTAGGCAGAATTAGAGGATTATTCATATGAAGAAAAAAATATGCTGCAATGGTAACTGTAGCTTACAAGGAAAAATTGAATAACCAGCCTATATGTAACAAAAGTTAAAAATTGCTGATAAGCTGAAAGGAAAAAAGGAAAGAGTGTTGTGCTTTGTTAACTTAAAAAGTTTGGTAAGTATAAAGAAATTGACAAACTAAAAATTACAATATTAATTCCCTCAATAATTGTATTTTTAAAAGTTACCATGTATTGACCTTGACCTTTCTGTTAAGTGCTGAAAACGCAAAAATAGAGATGGTTTAAAGACCTCTAGGAGTTGATACACTAGAGATAGAGAAAGATATGTATGAGAAAAGAAAAAAAAATACCATTTGCTAAGTGCTTTCATAGAAGCATGAACAAAGTGTTTTAACAGTATAAACTGGGGAATTATTGAAACTCTCTGATAGAATTGCCAAAACATCACTGAGACATGGTGGCTAAGCAGGATACTAACAATCAGAGGCTATTGACCAGGTCTAGGAAAATGTTTCTGGGCCACAGGTAATAGAGGATGACTGTGGATAAGAACACTGCAAACAGAAGAGAAAAAGAGACTGAAATAAATATTGAGTATTTTAAAGCCAGTCTCACCACTGTGAGTTTCACAGCCATTATAGTTAGCAATCAGCTGACAAGAAATGAAGTGCCTAAGAGCGATATAACATTGCTTCTCTGTAATTTTACCCTCATTATTTCTAACATCATAGCATCCAAAGTTATAAAAAGAATTTCGGCATAACTTGGCATTGGCTATAACACTTCCTTTTCCTCCTCTTCTCTGGCTTAATCACAAAGCTGATTTGTTGATTTTCTCCCTATGCTTCACTAGTCACATCTTTCCAAAATCCACTGTAGTGTGAGTGTTGAATGTGTGTGTGGCGGTGGGGTGGGGGGCGGTTACTGATTGCTTCCCGATCACTGTATTAACAAAGAGATGAGATTGAAGTAGGCAAAATTTGTCTTTTTATGTATCACCTTGAATACTCCTTTCACCCCCTAATATATCCTTTCTTGGCCCTGGCATCTCATGGCATAAAATCTTATTAATAATTTATATTCAAATCATTCTTTCTACCAAATAACATTTACATCGTAAAGGAAGTTAGAATAACAATTCTCCGTAATGATATGATTTCGGCATCCGTAGCATGTGACAGAGAAAATATCTGGGGGGAGGGAAAGCCTTCAACATATTCCATTCTCCATCATGTTGCAGACGGACATCTATTTCTCACCTATGTATTACAAACTTTGAATACAGATTCCTCTAACTTATAATGAGAGCATTAATGTTTATCAGTCTACTTTCTTAAAAAAGTGTAATAATGTATTATTTTGGTCAAAATCTTTATTCTTACAAAGCACTTTTACATACATTATCTTATTTAAGCCCTGTTCGTTTGATGTTGTTTCTATTATTACTCCCATTTCGGAGATGGAGTAACTGAGGCTCAATGAGGAACTACGTGGCTTGCTTCAGATGATACAAATAGTAAGTGGCAGATTCTAGGCTTGTATTCACACATGCTGTCTTTCAGTTGACTGCCTTTCTTACACTACCCCTATGCTGCCCTGTTCCTTGCTCTCTTACAAGTTTCTCACCTATGATTTCAGGGCCCATCCACAGAGATAAGTATGTGTAGGGCCACAGATATGCATTCTTCTTATTACGTATTCTAGATACAAGTAGTTTAAGCATCATAACTTAAGAAACAGCTGTAGAAGTTATCTTGGGTGATTAAGCAGATCAGGGCAAGGCAGAAGGTGGTTAGCACTCCAATTAACTAATGTCAACCCAAGGTAAAAGCAGATCTTAGATGAAACAGATCTTTAGTTCTTCCACCACTAGCCCGTCTTGCTGCTGCACTCCAGCCCCCAGCCCATCACACCAATAGCCAGCCCTGCTTCGTAGCACCCAACACAGTTGGCCTTGCAATGCTCTAAGCTGCCTGAATAACTTAAATTCTCATTTCCCCGGGTTAGAAGGAGGACTACCAAATAAACTTCATTTTATGTTGTATTAATCACATGGCTGTTTTAGAAGAGAAGTGGAAAGGATTTACCCCATGTAATGAATTTCATATGATAAAGTTTTTAGAAAGAAATATAAGGAAGCTTTAGTCATCCCAAAATTATTTCACAAAGATAACCGCATATTCTAAAAATATATATATTTCAAATTGCTGAACAGCTATTACTTAAGAGTCTTATTGTTTTGTTCTTCTGGGGTTTATTTTGTGTAATTGCATGCCACACAAGGCATCTGTAAACAGTGATGATTTCAGATGTAAACATTAATACATTTATTTGGAAGTTTTAACAAAAGGAGGTGTTAATGACCAGATTATGTGTAAGGAAAATGGCTGCACTGCAGATCGAAGTAGGCCGGGGCAAACATCCGGTACAGCATGACACAGAGGGTTTGGAGCACAGGCGCACAACCCCACACATTATATATCAAATGTATGTAACTACTTTATGTGAGCTCATACCTGGCTCTGAGCCACTATTGTCTGAGATGTATAAATACATTGCTGACACTGTGGAGAGAGGAGGGAATAAAGCCATGTCCCAACTGCCTACAATCCCTTGAGTGTTCTTTCAACTGCCTGCCACCAGTTCACCAACTCCCTTTGGACTCCAGCTTGGGTTGGAGCCCAACATGTGGCGTAGTCAGCAGTATCCTGACGTGAGTGAACTGTCAGCCCCCAATGATCCCAAGTCAGCCATGTGGGTCCCCCGATGGGATATGCTACCCAGCAGCAGTCTTGCTGCTAGGATGGGCCTCAGCAGAAACATGGGCGGCAGTGACAGGCCCCCAGTGAGCATGGAGAAGGCACTGAAGCACTTGGAAGCACACAGTAACAAGGAGTGTGTTTTTGCTGGCAGAGTTGGATGGATGTTTTTGACAGGGCTACAGGAAGTGCATGCTTAGTCCCTACAGGATGCAGCACAGGTAAGGAACCTCCTGGGGCAAGCAGTGCACCTGGTTGCCCAGATACCCAGCTTGGAACAAGAATTGGGGACTGCTGTTAGTGCAGGGCTGGGCCCACCATCCCAGTCAGAGATCCCCACTTAAGTCTGATACCGGGGTGGAAGAACTACCATTGCAAGCTCACCCAGTGGTCCATCAGAAAGTAGAACACTAACAGCAGCTAGGGCCCAAGAGTGGGCTCAAGAACCCCCACTGTAACAGAATACACTTCATATAGTGCCTATAGCCAAACCGAGTTGCAAAAATTAGGTAAACAGTGTCAATAGTGTCCAGGGGAACCCCTATCCGCGTGGATGTTTCGCCTTTGGGATGAAGGAGTGATTAGTATCTCCTGCTCTGCCTCTGAAATGGAAAAGTTGACTTTCATCACAACTCACTCCTCCCTCTATCAGCAGTTGCAGGTGAGCAGGTGGTTAGCACCAGGGCAAGGTGACCACACCCTGCTTGAATGGCTGATGGTGGCCATATGGACAACATGGAATGATGCCAGTGAAATACCAGAAACTGTGAGGAAATGTCATATACAGAGTTTGTGCAAGTAATCCAGGTATGTGGCAAGCTATGTTTGATCTGAATATCCGAGGGCCAGATGATGAATGCTTTACTCCCCACATGAGAGACCTCGTGTTGGGTTCTGCACCCCCAAGTGCCTTTAGCATCCTGTTTGCTATCCTCACCCCATATGTGGAGCACCACATGCATGAAGTAACTGCTATCATGACTGCCCTCAGGGAAGCAGAAGGCCATCGCTGGGACTGAGGGATCCATGCCATAAAGAAGGGGAAGTTACCCATTTTGCAGGGAGCTCCCTCATGGGACAAAAAGGGGTTCCAACAAGTGACACACACACAGATGTGGATTGATTTGACTTTGACTGGGTCAACCAGGAGAAAATTGATAGGCAACCCAATGAAGTGCTATTAACTTTATGGAGGCAATTGTCCCTGGAGCAGCAATTCCAGAAAATACCCAAAGGGAAAAAGATAATATTGCTCAACCCAGTCCTGCCTGGGTGCTCCAGCTAAAGGACTACTTGCAGGTGGATGGGAGCATAGAGCCTCTTGTGTTTGATTAGGGAATTGGCTGAGGTGCTAGCTTGAGGGGACAACACACAACTGGATGGCTTTAGACAGAGTAATTGTGCCCAAGGTGGCACATGTGCCCTTTTAGGAACACCGTGTTGTACCTTAATCCCTGACAATCAACAGAACTTAATGGCAGCTTTGCAGGGGCTGTCATGAGCAGTTAAGAACCTTACTGATGACCACCTATGGGCATAGTGGGCATCCCTGCGCTCTGGCCTATGCTGGACCCTTATAGTTACAGGCAGCATAGCAGGAATCTTAGCAGTAAGTTGCTGCCGCCTATATTTCTGCTGTGGCCTATGGGTCCAGGGTTCTGCCCTATGGGCACATCTCCCCAGTGAAAGGAATCCCTTGGCCTAGAAATTGGAGTGTAAGGAAAATGGCTGCACTGCAGATAGAAGTAGGCCAAGGCAAATATCTGGTACAGCATGACAGCAGGTTGGGAGTGCAGGTGCACAACCCTGAACATTACATAATCACATTTATGTAACTACTTTATGTGAGCTCATACCTGGCTCTGAGCCACTATCATCTGTGAGATGTATAAATACATTGCTGATGGTGTTGTAGAGAGAGGAGGGAATAAAGCCATGTCCCAACTGCCTACAGTCCCTCTAGTGTTCTTTCAGCTGCCCGCCACCTGTTCACCAACCCCCATTGGACCCTAACTTGGGTTGGAGCCCAACACTATGTATCTTAGTGTAAAGAGCACCAGTTTTGGAGACAAGCTGATTCAAATGTCAAATAGTCATCTAGTAGCTGGCTGACAGTCATATCTCAATCCCTTATCTGTAAAATAAGGGTCAAAATACTTGACTTTGGGGAAAAGAAAATGACATAGATATAGATAGTAAGTCTTCAATAAAGGATGATTGTTATTGAAAGATAGTACAGTTGATTTTCATTACTCATGGTAGTTTTGCTCTATAAAGTCACTAACAACAATGAATCAGCAAATATTGACTTCTAGGAACATTGATCCTAGAAGAAATACAGGGTTAGGTTCCTGTGCGACTCTGGTCACACTTTTGCCAACGGATCACATTGTTTTACGTATGTTTCGGTTTAAAGACACCGTATTTCATACTTATTGTTAATTCATTAACATTAAGCTCATGGCCAACAGCCCTGTAATTCTTGCCTAAATAAAGCTTATATAATGCAGTTATTTTCTCTCTAAGCCA
Source organism: Cebus imitator (assembly GCF_001604975.1). Classification (NCBI taxonomy): domain Eukaryota; kingdom Metazoa; phylum Chordata; class Mammalia; order Primates; family Cebidae; genus Cebus; species Cebus imitator. The sequence continues at coordinate 1,688,621 of NW_016107488.1, read as the reverse complement.
TATTACAACCTTCTTGTACTTAGGACCATTACACAGCACTTCAGTACTTCTGGTTGAGGGCCATTTTAAGTAGTGAAATCTCCAAAAGACAGGCACAAAAGTGCAAAAACAAACAAAAGATGGCACTAAATAGATTTAGAGAAGGGCACTTGCTTATAGTATAAGAGCTAAAACAAGGAAGAGCATTGCATTGTTCAACCACAGCTAGGAGCATGCACACTGGGGGACTCACATTTTTTGCCACTCCATACATGCCTCCGAACAACCACAAAAGTGCAGTAAATACTGATTTGGGGGTTGAAAATGAATTTTAGCAAGTAGGTGAAATCATGAATATGGAACCCAGGAATAATTAGAAGCGACTATATAATGTTTTAGTTAAGAGCTTGTGGTCTGTCATAACACAGATTGGCCTCAACACTCACAATCTGTACAGTCTTGAGCAAGTAAGTGACGTGTTCTTTTTCACCGTTTATGACATAAATGTAATAATAGCTGTACCTGCTTAGATTTGTGATGAGTACTAAATGAGATATAGCCTGTATTCAGCTGATACATGTTAAATGATCAAAAAATATAAGTTACTAATTCAAGGAAGATAAACCAAAAAGAATTAACTCTAGCATAAGTGGACTTTTAAAAACCCTTCTCAAAATGCTGGAAGAGAGAGAAAAAATTTAACTAAATAATTTAGTTTTCCCTTATTTCCTGTGTATAAGTGGGACAAATTTTAGTGGCATATGTAAAGATTATTATATGCTAACATAAAAATGATGTTAGTGAAGTATTAAAAATCAATAATATCGTTTTGAAGGTCTCAAATAAAGTATGCATGTGCTAAGTTTTAAAAGGGGCCTTGTGCTAGAATTTCAATTAATGCAAATGGAAGAGAATATTGAACACTTACTACTAATTTTATTTGTCTAGATTAAGCCAGGAAAAATGAGCTCATGTCTCTCAGGATCTGATCTCAATGCTAAAAAGTAAATATCCAGAAACATAGTCATATGACCTAAAATTTAACATATTTTTTATATGCTTTAAATTGTTTCTATTTTTGATAAACTCTAGCTTTTGCTGAAAACCCTAATAAGACGTTTTCAAACAACCTTTAAACTGTACAATGTATGTAAAATCAAAAGAAAAAAGAGAAAAAACACATTATTAGTAATTAACCCAAGAATTCCTGCTTAAAAACAGTACCTGCTTAACTATTACTGTTTGATATAGACAGGGTCTCACTCTCTCACCTGAGCTGGAGTATGGTGGCATAAAGGTAGCTTACTGTAGCCTACATCTCCCAGGTTCACCTAATCCTCCTGCTTCAGACTCCTTGGTAGCTAGAACTACAGGTGTGCGCCACCACACCTGGCTAATATTTAATTTTATTTTCTGTAGCAACAGAGTCTTCTTATATCACCTAGGCTGGTCTTGAACTCCTGGCCTCAAGCAAGCCTCCCACCTCAAACTCCCAAAGTGCTGGGATTGCAGGTACCAACCTCTGCACCTGGCCATTTTATTAAGACAGTACTTGAATTATGCTTTACTTTATTTCACTTAGGTATATTAAATACTCGAAGTTTTACCAGAGCTTCACAGGACCCAAGCTAATCATCTCTTCTCCAAGAAGGTGGAGAAAAGTCAGTTTAAAATTGTATACCAAAGAAAAACTTGTATATAGCTGATTTTTTTCACTGATAAATCTTTTGAAAATTGTTTTAAAATAATTTAAATAACTTTTAGGAAATTCAAAGAAAATATTGATATTTTGTAGCATTTTTGTGGCCTCACTCCCCTTATTCTCTTCCATAGATATTGATTGAAGATGCTGCTTAGAAAAAAACAAAGCAACTTCCAGCTTTAATTCGCTTTTTTATACTGATAGAACTTGGTCGACTGTCAGCAAATTGGCAAACACACTGCATAGACTTTTCCAGTGGAAACTGTGCACAAGCCACTGATTTCAATAAGGAAGACAAAGAAAAGATAAACTGTGAGGCAAAACAAGTATTCATGTAAAAAATAGGAAGACACCATTCCAACCTGTGATGTTTGACGAGAACTATTTGGAGAAATGATTTACTTCTTTCATAAGCCTATGGCCTGAAGCAAAGGAATATCATTATTTGGGTCAAGTGTTCTATATTGCCACAACCTCTATTCTTGCATATTTCACAGTTCATTATACTCCATAGACATATCATGGGGATTTATCTCAATCACATTACAGAAACATTCAATGACTGGAAATGATTCACTTTTCAAAGATCCATTGGTCACATTACTTGGCTTTAATAGAAATATACAATTATGTTTGATAGCGCCATCTAACACACCATGATCCAGAGTTTCAATCTGACACCCTTTGGTGTTGATCTTTACCATCATCCAGAAGCAGCATCTAATGCCAAGCCTGATCATGCAGAGAATATAAATTTAAAGAGCCATTTCATTTATAACAAACAGACCCAGCTGGAGCACAGCTGCTAAATGGGAAGGCAAAGCAAAATTTCCTACTACCTGGGAAGGTCTAATTATAAAACCACCTAAACAGGCTTTCAAAATTTGTCTGTGAACTACCCAACATCAATGTGAATTTAACTTAAAGAGAGGAAAAAAGGTGAAATTATTTGAATCATGTATTACAGAATAAATCCGGAATATATTATAATTTTCTAAAGTCTATATGCTTTAATTGAAGCTGCCTTGGGTTTTAATATCATTTCTTGGTTTCTCTATATGTAGACTTAAAATCTAAAGTGTGGAGTAATCAAAACAAAAAAAATGTAAATTATAGTATTTTTCATTCTTCTATCTTAGTGTTCTTCATTAAAGAACAAACAACAAAAGATCAGCAAATACAGGTAGGGCATGCTGGCTCATGCCTATAATCTTAGCACTTTGGGATGCCAAGGCAAGCAGATTGCTTGAGCTCAGGAGTTAGAGACCAGCCTGGGCAAGGTGGTGAAAACCTGTCTCTACACAAAACACAAAATAAATTATCCAGGTGTGGTGGTGTGCATCTACAGTCCCAGCTACTCAAGAGGCTAAGGTGGGAGGATTACCTGAGCCTGAGAGGTTGAGGCTGCAGTGAGCTATGATGATGCCATTGTATTCCATCCCAGGCAACAACAACAAGATCCTCAAAAAAAGAAAAGATTAGCAAACACAGTATATGAAAACAAAATCTAGAAATTTGAATATAATAACAAAAGTTCTCATAATAGTCAAAGAGTGAAATACATTTACATGTAAAGTCTCTGTGGCATTCTCTCACATTTTTTAAAGTTATGACATAAATTTCACTGTCACTGTGGTATGTTGTTCATGGTTGTTCTTTTTTGAAAAATCAACCGTGGAAAATAAAGTAATCCTTTGATTCAACATCTTAGCTGCCCAGTATCTACTCTTTTTGTATCAGAGACCTCCCAATAGACCAATCCTGGACCGCACAGACTGCAAAGAGGTCCTAAATGAGGTAGAACTGCATAGTATTTAATTCCCGCAACCGCTGTCTCCTTTAAATAACATTATTAACATTCTAAAACACATACAGTATTCGTAAGAGAGATGTACATTTTAAGCATTTCCCAGATTATAAAGGGTTCAATATTTTAATCTCTGAGGGAAATATCAATGCATCATAGTAAACAGGGTAAGTATTTCACAGACACTACTTAGAATTGACTGTGGATTGTTTTTATGATTTATACCAATCTAGGTCATCCATGGAGATTTATCTATGATATAACTAAGCCCTGGCAGTTATTGTGATGAAGGAACTTGGGAAGTCATAGTTCTTAATAGCATAAATTGAATTTGGAGTTCTAATTTTTAATTCATATTGTTTCCTTTCTACTTATCTAATTCTTTATAGTAAATAAAAAAGAATATTTAATAATATCACTAAATTCTCACAAGATTTTTTAATGGAAATGTGCTCTACATAATAAAATTGGGTCTGGGTTTTACCTAAAAATTATCTGAGAAAATGAATCAATTTAAAGAAAAACCTTATAAAAACCAGACTTGTATAATCTTTCCTCCAATTGTATAGCATCTTTTTGTAATTTTATTCATAATTCTTTCCTTTTTTGCTTTTCTGTAGTTATATTTAGGCTTAGTATCTTTCCAACTGAAGCCACTACCTATGATTAAATAATTCTTCTTGCTTATAGTGGTAATGTATGTACTTCCTACAAAAAAAATAGTGTATGTTATTAAAACATCTATTTCCAAAAGATCCTAAAAGAATGAACACAAATGTGGCGCTTTTCAAAAGAAATTCCCTAGGGAACCAATGTATAAGTAGCATTAAGATAAGAAAGATAAGGCAATACTGTTAGTAATGATTAGAATTTTTGATGTACCTAAGGGGACCAGTACTATTCTAGGCACTATGTTATATTCATTTCCCTTATAGATCCTCACAGCAATCTTATGAGGTGCAGGTTGACTATCCCTAAGCCAAAATTCTGAAATCTGAAATATTCCAAAATCTGAAACTATTTGAGCACTGACATGACAGCACAAGAGGGAAATTTAATGCCTGACCTCATGTGACAGGTCATGTAAAATTGCCTTTGGGCCATGTGTATAAGGTATACCTGAAACAGAAATTAATTTGATTTAGACTTAGGTCCATTTCCAAGATATTAATACTTCATTTTGTATATGCAAATATTCTAAAATCTCCCAAAATTTAAAGTTCAAAACACTTCTGTTCCCAAGCATTTCAGATAAGGGATACTCATTTTCCAGGTATGATAACTGATGGACAATATGACTGAATTACCTATTAAATTTATGTACTAAATTTTCTGTTAGGCTATCATTCTGGTGTGATTTATTCTTAGATTCTTCAGGATAGGTTTTGATGCCTGTTCAAAAAGAAGCATCTCTAAAACAGGGGTTGTTAACTTTAGAATGTTATGGTAGGATCTGTGGTAGGCCTTCAGTGTGTTAATAAACCCAGCAGAATGTTGTCCAAAATAGTGTGAGTGCATACATGGATTTTTCTCATAATTGCATCCATAATTTATACAATATCCACAAAAAGATTCAAGAATAATAACACCACCACCACCAATGAAAAGTTTAAGAATTAATGCTTTAAGAAGTGACAGAGCAAAAAGGGTAGAGTAAGGACATTTGAAAGATTGCCTCTTTATAAAACTAATAAAATAACTGACAAATATTTTATAACAATCAACTTTTCCAGAACTCAGAAAATTAACCAAATACTTGCAGCAGTCCAAAGGATGAGGAACATCTAGTGAAGGAAAGCAGCTGAATCATAGTAAGAACAGTGAATATGTGGCATTTTCTCCTCTATCCCTACCTCCACCTCCCATTCCCTAACATCACATCAGCCTTAAAAATAACAGCCAGCATTCCCAGTGTTAGAGAGAGCTGAACAGGGATGGAACACTTTAAAGCCTCATTCACCAAGAAAAGTCATTATTTGGCAGGGTGTGGTGGCTCACAACTGTAATCTCAGACCTTTGAAACGTTCAAGTGGTTGGATCACCTGAGGTCAGGAGTTTGAGACCAGCCTGGCCAACATGTGAAACCTTGTCTTTACTAGAAATACAAAAATTAGCCAGGCATGGTGGTGTGTGCCTATAATCCCAGCTATTCAGGAGGCTGAGGCAGGAGAATCACTTGAGCCTGAGAGGTGGAGGTTGCAGTGAGCCAAGATTGCACCACTGCACTCCAGCCTGGGTTACAGAGGGAGACTGTCAAAAAAAAAAAAAAAAAAAAAACAAACAGAGCCAAGAAAAAAAAAAAAAAAAAAAAAAAAAAAAAAAAAAAAAAAAAAAAAAGGGGGGGGGGTGAAAAAAGAAGGGGGGGGGAAAGAGGGGAGGGGGGAGGGGAGGGGAGGGGAGGGGAGGGGAAGGAAAGGAAAGAAGGTCATTATTTGCCCTATCTAGTGGCCCCCTGGAAGACTGCACTGAAAAGTTTGTATGACTTCATTTGAACTTGTCCTGTGCTAAGCTTCTCCCTAGTGGTTATTTGTCAAATGTTTTAGGTTCACCACAGTCTGAGGCAACAAATAACAGATAGCACAAACAATAGACTAACAAAAAATGTTTAAGAGGAGAAATTGTGAAATGAGATATCCCTAGAGGTTTTGATAAGCTCTAAAATATTTCTGGGGATATAGAAGACCACATGCAATATATAGTGTATGCATACTAAGAAAAAACCTGAGAAGATCTAAGCTCTCACCTTTGATTAACCTTGAGGTTCTGTAATCAGGAAATGATGACAAAAGAAGAGTAGTCAATTGACTGACTTAAGTGTAGAAGGTGGGCTCCAACAAACACACAGAGCCCCTAGGTGGAGAAATCATAGATTCATTGCTTCCAGATATTTAAATAAATGCCTGTTCAGTCATTAGCTGCCTCCAATAAGTTAACTCAGTAGAGACTTGTGGCAACATAAAATAAAGATATTGAATTGACAGAATTAGTTTAGAAAGTTCATTAAACAAGTAACTACCCAAACAAGCAGCAGCAGCAACAACAAATCCTATGGAAGATGAAAAATCATATATTCTGAGTTATATTATTGTAAATGTCTAGTTTTCGACAAAAAAATTATAAAACATGGAAAGTAACAAGAAAGTATGTGTAAGGACAATGGCTGCACTCAATCAAGTATAGGCCAAGGTACACAATCTGGCACGGCATGATACAGTGGGATTGGCAGGCAGGTGCACAATCCTGTGCATTATATAATCACAACTTTGTAGCCATAACATGGGAAAGCTTATCACCTGGCTCTGAGCCATTATTGTCTGTGAGGTGCATAAATGCAGCAGTGTGAGTGAGCTTCTGAATAAAGCCATGTCCCACCTACTTGTGGTCTCTCTAGTGTTCTTTCAGCTGCCCACTGCTCGCCCACCAACTCCACTTGGACCTCAGCTTGAGCTGGAACCTAACAGTATGGACCATACAAAGAAAAGATCAATGACTAGAAACTGTCCCTGATGAATCCTAGATCATGAAATTACTAAATGTATTAGTCAGAGTTCTCTACAGGGAAAGAATGACTAAGATAGATGCATATATAAAGGGGAGATTATTAAGAAGTATTGACTCACAAAATCACAAAGTCCCATAATAAGTCATCTGCAAGGTGAGGAGCAAGGAAGTCAATATGTGTTTCAAAGCTGAAGAACTTGGAGTCCAATGTTCAAAGGCAGGAAGCATCCAGCTTGGGAGAAAGATGTAGGCTCAGAGGCTAGGCCAATCTGGCCTTTTCATATTCTTCTGCCTGCTTCTATTCTGGCTATGCTGACAGCTGATTATATTGTGCCCACCCAGATTGAGGATGGGTCTGCCTTTCCCCATCCACTGACTCAAATGTTAATCTCCTTTGGCAATACCCTCACCAACACACTCAGGAAAAATACTTTGCATCCTTCCATCCAATCAAGTTGACAATATTAACCATCACACTACACAAAAACTTAAATTAGCTATTTTAAATGTATCTTTAAATGTCAAAGACCTAAAGGCAAATATATCTGAAAAACTAAAGGAAAATGTGAGAATATTGTCTCACTAAGTAAAGAATATTAATAAAGAGAAACTATAAAAGGAAACCAAATCGAAATTCTATAGTCGAAAAGTACAACTTAAATGCAAAATTCACTATAGAAGATTAACAGCAAATTTTATCAGGCAGAAAAAAGAATCAGCAAACTTGAAGATAGGTCACTTGATGTTATCTATTCTGTGGAACAGAAATACAAAAGAATGAAGGAAAATGAACAGAGCATCAAAGACTTGTGGGACACTATTAAGTGTGCCAAAATACAAATAATAGGAGTCCCAAAATGAAAGAAAAAAAAAAGAAAAGTTCAGAAATATTTAAATAAATAATAGCTAAAAACTCTCTCAAACTGATTTTCAAAAAATTGGTTTACATATCTAAAAAGCTCAATTAACTCTAAGTAGGGTCAACTCAAAGACAGTCTCACCTAGATACATTATAAATAAACTTGAAAGTCAGAGACAATGAGAGAATATCAAAAGTAATAAGAAAAGTTACTCATCATTTACAAAGTATCCTAAATAAGATGAACAGCTGATTTCTTACCAGACACCATGGAAGCTGTAGCATGACATATTCAAAGTGCTGAAAGAAAAGGAAAATAACTATTGGCCAAAACATTTTACAAAAAATGTAAAGGAAACTATTTCCAGATAAACAAAAATTGAGTTAAATTTCTGCTGTAAGACCTGCCTTACAAGAAATACTGAAACAAATCCTCCAAGCTGAAATGAAGAACACTAAGGAGTAACAAATTTTTACATAAAGAAACGAAAGAGTACTGCTAAAGGCAAGTACATTGGTAAATATAAAAGTGTAAACTTATTTTTTGTACTTTTTTTGTCCTATTTTATTTAATATCTTTTTTTTTTTGGTCTTACAGTACTTAAAAGACAATTGTATAAGGCAATCATCATAACTCTAAGTTGATGGGAACACAACATATAAAAATGTAATTTCTGAAAATAATAACATTAAAGGAGGCAGGAAAATAGAATTATAAAGAAGCAGAATTTTTATGTTACTGAAGTTACTATTAATAAGAACTAGATTTTCATAAATAAAGAGATTAATGTTTATTCCCAGGGTAACCACTACAAATATAATTCCAAAACTAGAGTAAAGGAAATGGAAAAGCAATAAAAAATGGTGATGTGGTATAGTGTAAAGTATTTAATATAAAAAGTGCAATAATTGAAGAATTGATTATAATTACCATACATACAGGACAAATGGTAAAACTGTAGACACATGACTAATCAGTGATTACATTAAATATAAATGGATTAAATTACCTAATTATTAATAAAATGCAGTGATTGGCTGAATTAAAAAACATTCTCCAACTGTATGCTGCATATAAAACAAATAAGATTCAAATACACAAAAATATTTATAATAAAATAATGTAAAAAGATAGATAGTCTATACAAATGATAATCAAATGAGATCTGGAGTGCCTTATTAAAAGCAGACAAAATAGAATTAAAAAAAAAAGTTGTTAGTAGAGATAAAAAGGATATTTTATATAGATAAAACAGTCAATACCCTAAGAATTTATACCAATAATAAATGTATAGGCATCTAACAGCATAGCCTCAAAAGACATGAGAGATAGAAACTTAAAAATAATAGTTGGAGAGTTCAATACTCCACTTTCAGTAATGGCTCTAATAACTAGAAAGATCACTGGGGGAATAGATTTGAGCAATACTATAAACCAACTAGACCTAACAGACACATATAGAATATTCCACTCAACAATGGTAAAATTCACATTTTTTTCAGGTTCACAATGAACATGTCCAGAACAGCATTATTGGAAAAGAACAGCATTATTTCATATTGGAAATAATTACTGAAACAGAACAGTATTATTTAATATTTCAAATATGAAAAAAAGAACACCTATCAAGTAATGAATGAATGAACAAAATGTGGCATATACATATTTTGTTATGAAAGAGAGCAAAAAGCTTGCAGAGAAAGAACTCCAGAGATCCCGAAAAAGTTAGGGAATATTATTCAGTTATAAAAAATAAAGTATTGATACATACTATAGTATTAGGGAATATTATTCAGTTATAAAAAATAAAATATTGATACATACTACAACATTAATAAACCTTGAAAACATTATGCTTAGTGAAAGAAGCCAGATGTATTGTATGATTATATTTATATGAAATGTACAGAATAGACAAATCTATAAACATAGAAATAGTTCTGTTTCAGTTGGTAAATATGTTCTTAGATTAGATAGTGGTGCTAGTTGTACATTTGAATATACTAACACCACTGAATAGTACATTTTAAAGGAGTTAATTTTATGGCATGTGAATTATGTATCTTTTTTGAAAAAGAAAGAAGCAATGTTCTAGAAATAGTTTATCATCTGAAACTTGATGCAATAGTATCACAATGTATACTGGCTAATGCTTAAAGGCTTTTTGGATCACAATTTACATTAGCTAGCCTTAGATGCTATTACTTCTTCATTAGGAGTTCCAGAATGTCCAAGACCTAATACAAATCAACTTTGTTTAAAATATTTGTTAAAGGGAACATAAAGTCATAGCTTAACAGATAGCCAGAGTATTCAAGATATTAGAATTATAATCTCTTTAAAAATGACAACTCTAAATTTTAATATTTATGTCATATTAAATTTATATCACATTGAATTTATAAAGCTACATTATTCAGTATAAACTCATCTTGTTTAGTTGAGCTTTCATTACAGAATAAAACAGAAAGGCACTGTGGTGTATGGGAAGGTCTAAGGAAACAAGAGTATTTAAGTAAAACTCTATAATCTTAAGTAAGTTATTTAATCTCTCTTAGCATCAGATTCTGTGTAAATGACTCTATTCTCCAGTTTTATATTAGGAACAAATAAGGTAACATATACAAAAGTACTTTGTAAAATGGGAGGTCAATTTTTAAAAAAGTTTATTATCGTATTATACAAGCAGGTTGTTAATAAATTAACATTCATGTCACCCTCGATGGGTCAGGTCTCTCTCCCTTTGAAATTTATAAATAAAATAAAAAATGTAATTCCAGGCCTTCAGGTATGTTTAATTTGACAAAGAAGTGTCATTCTAGTTTTGCTTGTGGGTGCAAATATTCTATCATTTGTTTGCTTTCTGGATCGTTTTAATAAATTTTCTACATTTTGCACTATTTTTCTACTGATTTGCATACCTGAACATTTTTGTTGGGATCCTGGACATTGCAATTTTTACTTACTGTATGCAAGATAAATTTGTATTACAGGACATATTTTTGAGTTTATTCTGGGACATAATTGAAACAGTTTGATCCTTGTGTATTTTAAACCATTTGCACTGGACTAGAACAAAGTGTAGCAAAAGCCTGTGAATTATGCTATTTCTCACTCTAGCTGATAGAAACAGGGACTATTAGTGCATGCTCCAGAGATTTTTGTTGTAATCCTTTGGGTGGTTCTTTTCTCCAGCCTTGGATAATTTCTCACATGCTTGTGTTTGTCAGTGTACATCTAAAGGCTGGCAGTGGACTTTTTCGGGATCTCTGAAGTTCTTTCTCTGCAAGCTTTTTGCTCTCTTTTTCTTTTCCTACAAATGCCTGCCCACTCTGGCTCACTCAGAAACCCAGCTCTGTCTCATCAACTCAGAGAGATGGCTAGGATCTGCTTGGCTTCTCCCTCCCTACATTGCAGCCTGCAAACTTTCCGCATGTGGCAAGACAGGACAGTTGCAAAGTTCATTGTGTTTGTTTCCCATTGCTCTGAGATCACTCTCTTTCATTGCCTAATTTTCAATGTCTTGAGACATGTTCAGATGGGAGACTAAATTCCTTGCTTATTACTTCCTCTTGGCTAGAAAAAACAGTACTCTGATATTAATGTTTTCATTTTATTGGTTTTATGGCTTTGTTTGTATCTAATTTGTCATTTTAATTATGTACTTATGTAATGTCTATGAGCATAAGGAATGTATCACTGCTTTAATGACTTTGACAAACCTAATACAATAACTAAAGTTACCCACAGGATAGGAGTGGGAAGAGGAAGATATTGTTGTTCCTTAAAAGGTGTCTATATATTACTTAAATTGTGCAGCACTCTTCTAGTTTGAAGCAGAATATGGTCTCAGTGTGTTTTAGCCTTGAATGACCTTTTGTTTTTAAAATGACTCCTTTTCTTTTTCATCTTTGCTATTTACCTTGGAATACCTTTCTACAATATTTTACTTTTGTAGCTTTCATGATACAGACATGGACTTTCTCTCTTGGGTATATACTATCTATAAATCCTAGGACTTTTCGCTCATAGAGGCTGGGCATTAAGAAAATACACCAGATTTAACAGACAGTGAAAATTCTGGAATGGTTGATAGTATTCAGAACCAGAAGAACCTGAATATGCAGAAAAACCATGACTATCAGGAAAGCAGGGAAGCCCCAGTGAAGACCTCACACTTATTTTTTGTTGTTCCTGCTCCCCACCCTTGGTAGTGTGTCATATCACCTGCAGGTGGTGAAAAATAAAGATGGATAGATAAAATATTTAATCATCAAAGCTTCTAAAACCTGTGTAAAATTTCCTTCACTGATTCAGGCTTAAGACAGAATATTACCTACTTCAATTACATTGGAATACCCATGAGGGCAGTAACCACATATATCTTATTTACAATTAATTCCAATGCTTAGAACAGTGCCCAGAACAATTTCTCAGTAAAGACTATATTGATTTATCTCATTATTTCTAATACATTCAGCATATGAGGGTAAGAGGTGGAAGATCAAGATCTTAGTATCTGTAAAGCACAGCTGTAGTAACTAACAGATGTAGTAATTGAATTCTAATTAACTACAGTTGTTTATGTTAATTATTGGAAGATTGTAACTTCCATTAGCAAAGAAATCATGTGTCTTTTATTTCTTATTACATTCTTAGAGCCTAGCACATGTACAACACATACATAACACACACTCAACAGCAATGAAAAAGAAGTTATTATTTCAAATATGAGATGACAATGAACTGTCATTCATTCTGTAGGGTGGCTGAGGAAGCTGTCACTTAGCACAAGGTATCAGATAGATTCAAGTAGGACAGTCTAGAATGGAAATCAGACATACAATGTTTGGAGCCAAAAAGAGTTATGGTATAACAGAGGAGAGAAGAATTTTATCATTTATGTAGGTAATGTTTATCCAATCCAAACTTTGTTTTTATTTAACTTTATCTAGTATGCTCTTCATCATCCTATACATACCTCGAAATACATTTAATTTAAATTCTGCCCTTTAAAGTGCTGGTTATTCTCTATGGTGATTGAAAAATTGACCTTGAATAAGCCACTTAAATTTTTGATGCCTTATGTAGGCCTCTCCTATTTTGCTTACTAGGATGGTATGAGTATTAATATTTCAGATGCTCTAGCTGGTATTTGGTCTGGCCAAAAAGCCAAAATGGCTTTGATAGTTGATTAAATTCCAACAGCAGTCACAGTGAGGAGAAGGAAAAAAGAATGCAAACAATGCAGCAGTAGAATTTCAGTAGAGAAAAGGACAAGTCAAAAATTATGTTAAATTATAAAAGACATTTTAGGAAGAATAGGAGGAGCCCCTCCACCCCTATTACCATTTACTATTTCATTAATTCATTGATTCAACAAATACTTGAGTTTCTGCATTGTGTCAGGTACTTTTCAAGGTAACCTGTCACATCAGTGAACAAATTATTCCAGCTGTCATTGTTCCTCCTTACATTTTATCAGGAATGGGGTCAGGTAGAAGTAAATACAGAAAATGAGCAGTAGGCGTAATAAATAAATTACATAGTACAATTCTATATGTTGGTACAAGCTTTGAGAAAAAGAAAAATAGTAGATTCCCAGTAAATGAGGGAGCTGTTAATTGCAGTTTTAATAGGTGAGATTTGATCAAATATTTAAAGAAACTGAGGAAATTAGCCATGCAGATGTCTGTGGGAAGGCCTGCTAGTATGAAACAATGGCTAAAACCAAAGTCCAAGGCTGGAAGGCCCCCACTGCATTTTTATGTCCCAGTGAGACTTAAACAGAATGATTAACAGGGACAAAAATTGAAGATGGAGTCAGAGAGGAAACAGGGGAACATATAAGGACAGTCTCTTCGGTGATTTTACCTTAGGCTTTTACCCTACACAGAATGAGTTATACTGCATGTAGTTGAGCAGAGGAGTGAGCTGATGTGATTTTGGTTTTGGAAAATTTACTCAGACTCTAGTTTTGAGAATAGACCATGTATTAGGTGGGGTGAGAGTAAAAGCAAGTACATCTTTTAGAAAGCTTTTGCAGTAATTCATGTGAGAGGTAATAGTTTGGGCCAGACTGGTAGCAATGCATATGGTAAGAAATCGTTTGATTGCAGATATATTTTAAAGGTTACGAAAGGTTATTAGCCTTTAAGGCAGAATTAGCAAATATTAATAGATTAGGTAGAGGCTGTAAAGAGAGTCAGAGATGCTTCCAAGGTTATTGATCTGAACATCTGGAAGGATGGAGTTGCCATTAACCAAGAGGAAAAACGCTGCAGATAGAGAAGGGTTGGACTATTGTTACTACCTAAATTATCTGCCCAGCTCTAGTTTTACCTCCCTCCAGTTCTCAACTTTTTAAACTGAAAACCTGACTGAGTTATTAGCTAATTAAAAAAAAAATTCTTTAGATCACTATCTCTTTTAGGATAAAGTCCAAACCTCTTGACCTAATTTCATTTTGTTTTTTATATTTTGTCTGCCCCTCCCATTATATTCTTTTTCCTCCCATGCTTCCTACCCTCGTCACCACACTATTAGTCAAGTAATATATAACATTTTAGATATACTGTGTTTCCATCTCTAAAATATGTAGCTTCCATTTCTCATTCATCTCATTTATTTCTCAGTCACCTTAGCTGTTACTTCTTCAGGAAAGCTATTTTGTTAAACACTATAATATATCCCCAAATATACACATACATTAAGTTGCTTCTGTTATTAGGACATTTTCCACATCATATCATAATTGCACATTTAATTTCACTTACCACTCACTGTAAGCTTTAGTAGGAATCAAATCTGGCTCATTTTTTAAATGTTCGAGTTAGTTGTGCAACAAATCATCACAAACATAGAGTCTTAATACAACAATAATTACTTATTTTGCTCACAAATCTATAATACAGAAGCCTCAGTGGGTAAAGTTTATTTATGCTTCATGTGGTATAAGCTGGGATGACTTAATTTGAGCTAGACTCAATGATCCAGCTTAAAATGACTCATGCACGTGGCCAGCAAATGAGAGCTAGCTGTCACTTCCACTCCACATGGGCCTCTCCATGGGGTTACTTGATTTTAAGAACAAGCTTTCCAAGAGATTCAGGCAAAAGTTCTGTCATCTTCTATAATATAAACATGCAAGTTATGTTTATAACTCATGCATATTATGGTGAAAGCCTCACTTTCACCATAGTCACAAATTTCAGATTCGAGGAGAGGAAATGTGGACCCCACCCCTCTCTAAGAAGAATGTAAAAGTCACGTTTTAAGAAGAGCATGCAGTGGGAGCTATTGTTGCAGTCATTTCTGAAATATACAATCTGCCATTCTCACCACTGTATCTTTGCGACATACCAAATTGTCTGGCATATCTTAGATATAAATATCTTTGGAGTAATTAAAATGTCTCTCTCAATAGGTTACATTTCAGTCCATAATGAGAAGCCTCCCTTTATTATGTATGAATAACTGGGTATCATAGAGTTATCAACAGAACCCAACATTCTCTGTGTTTCGTCTTTGTTTTATTTCCGAGGAACATGCTAGGCATAAGAAACAGATTCACATAATTAACTCTATGTTCTACCTGGAAAATACCTGTATTTCTTTCACTGGAGCCATTTAATCTGTAAAATGTTTACTTTCAGAGGACAGGATTTTCTAATATTTCTTAGTTATTCCTTATTAGGACATTACTATATTTCTTTGAAAAACATTACATAAAACAGAAATGAATATAGTGCTTAGCAGTATAGGTTTTATTTAGAAACAAGCTGACTAGGCTTTTTTTCTTTGCATTTGGCTTTCCTATAAAACTTCTGACTAGACAATGTTTGGCTATTATGGTAACAAAACTAATATTCACACTGATTTGTAAAGAACCTTCTTTAAAGTCCAATGTCTTAACTTACCACATATATATCTTATACACACACACACACACACACACACACACACACACACACACACGTACCTTCTTTGTTGCTCCTAGAAAGTAGCTATTATAATTAAATAGCAGTCCAATTACTGTATTCTCCAGAAAGTACTGTTTTAAAATTGAGCTCAATTTCTCAGTTTTTTCCTAAATCTATATCTACATATGTAAACATATTATCAACATACCATAACAGAATGAAAGCCGATACTCCAATTTCCTAACAATTCAGAAGATGGGTAATGACATTTACTAAATGCAGTGGAACGCTATACTATGTGATTTACAAATACACAAACATCTGAGTCTAAGAGATGTTGTAATTCTCTCAGTGTTTACCTGAGGCAATAGGCAATACTCTTTTCATCATAAAAAGTTATTTTTTTCCCCAAGCCATACATACTGGCCTTAACAGTTCCACTCAGTGGTTGCTAATTTTGACAGAGACTGAAAATAGCTTACATGTTTTAAATTGTTATGTGACTTTAGATGCAAGACTTTAATAATTACCAAAAGAATTTTCTCAATTTCCCTAGGCAAAGACAATCTTTTCCTTATATATAGTCCCATCATGACCCAGGACAAATTTTTACCATAATATGATCACTTCTTATAACAAATACGTCTTTTTGCATCCAACCATTCATTAAATAAATATTTTTTAAACAAATATATCTTCCAATTCATTTCAAGAGCTCAAACAAAAGAAGCTCATCTTCTGCATAATTCTATTCATAGCACTTAGCACAATGCCAGGCATATAGTGTTTCAGTACATTCAAGTAACAGGTTTATCTTCTTACAGTGTCAGAACTCATACATTGATCTTGTCTATTTATTAGCTCAGATTCCTCTAGTATTAAAGTTTTTAAGAGAAAAACTTTAGTTTTTCTAAAGTTTTTAGAAAAAAAACTAAATCTTGTCTATTTATTAGCTCAAATTCCTCTAGTATTTAAGAGAAAGCATCCTACGTGCTAACTTTTGACTCTCCAATTCTATTCTTATCCATGTAGCCAAATTTCCTAGTAGGATTTCTGCCTATATTGTATCATCCTTTGTACCCCTTTCTTAAACACTCTGTCAACCATCACCATAAGTATGTGTTGGGAAAAGCTGCAAAGGAGAAAGGACTTACAGAGTGCCTACATAAATTGGTTATGAGTAGCATATACACAAGGAACAACAAACTGCAGAAGGCCTCAGGAGGCCTCTGAGAAGGAAGGCCTCTTCATGACCCATGTTCTGGTGCAGGGTGACCTCACTCTGTTACCATAAACACTGTGCTCAAGGACAAAAAACCCCTTCATAGCACTATGACATAGCCAGACTTGTAAGGCCCGCATTCCATCAGCAGTACATAGACAATAAGCTAAAGATAACCACATGTTCTTGTTTTGTGAAACTCCCAAGCTGCCAATGTTATCAATCTTTAGAATGACACACCAGTTCCAGTTCACTGATTCAATTCCAGCTCATTGATTCACTCCACCATCACCCTCTCCCCACCATTACTCCACCCCTACCCTGTAGATCAAAGTGATTATAACCAATAAATAGAGTGGATGATCAGAGCTCAGGGCCTTCACTGTCACCTCCAGAGTAAGAAAGTGATGGCCCCCTGGTCCCACTTTTTCTCTTTATCTGTTTTTCTCTCATTCCTTTGTCACCACCAAACTCAGGGTACCCACAGGTGATGTGGGGTTCATGGATTCCCTACAAGTATGTACCTTCTCCTTCTGTCTGTTCTTTGGAACTTCCCTGTTGGTGTTCACCATGCAAATACACCTGGTTTCTCTGTTCCTACCATCTTAAATAAAATTCACCTTGACTGTCTTCCAGCTGCTTTTTTGATACCTGCTAGACTATAACACATCCTTTATGGCAA
>NW_016107488.1:1661185-1670901 GCF_001604975.1 Cebus imitator | reverse complement strand
AATAATTTCACAAAGGTAGCCCTAAGTAAATTGAATTGTCCAAGTCCCAGCTTAAAAAATCTTTCATAGCAGTCATTTTAAGAATCTTAAAGAACAGCTTTAAAAAGTTGGAAGTACAAAGTGAAAATAATGTACATTTGCTGTTCATATTTTTTAAAAGTCCTTGTGAGGTAACAACTATTTGCTATTCAGTCTCAGACAGAGAGGTTGCAACCAAACCTTGGTTCAGATAAAGTCACTCATTTTTGATAGCTTCACCCCAGGCTCATTGTGATAATGATATACAGACCCAGTATCTCTACTATCTACATCAAGTTTTAACAACCATCTCTAGCAAGAAAAAAACAAAAACAAAACAAAACAAACAAACAAAAAACCACACTGTTTACAAAAGACACAGACATGCAGAGATCTAGTAGTTGAAATAATGCTAAAAGATGCCTTTTTGTTTTGCCCTTGAGCCAAATACCCCAAAACATTTTCAGGTATTTAAGACCAATGCACAATTGCAGAGATCAGTTTAGGCTAACAATCATGAACCAAATGAAGACTGGCCAGCCTTCTGCTCTGCAAGGGCCTGCTCCAAAGCCTGAATAGGCCTCACCACAGAGGACTAATAAGACAAAGGGAGCATGCAGAATGCTGAAGAGAGAAAACAGTGTGGTGCTCAGGAGCCATTCTAGTTATCAAAAATATGGCTATCAGAAAAAGTCATATTCCTTTAGTCTCACATGTTCTCAGAAGTCTCTGCCACACAGACAATATTCACTGTTGTTTCAATCCAAATTCCAAACCCAGTATGATGTTGACACCTCTATCTGTCTGAATTCTTTCTCTTCCTTGGCCACTTCTCTCCAGGCTCAGCGGCCTCCTGCTGGTTCCTTGGACAGGCCAACCATGTTTGTTCCTGCCTCATGTTTCTGTGCTAGACTCTTTCAAGATTTCCCTTAATATTGGAATTTTTAGCTAGAGATGAGATGATGGTTATTTTTAGTTGTCAGCTTGGATGGATTAAGGAATACCTAAAGAACTGGTAAAGTATTACTTCTGAGTGTGTCTGTGGGTGTTTCCAGATGAGACTGGTGTGTGAGTCACCAGACTAAATGGGGAGGAGCTGCTCTAAGTGTGGGCAGGCACCATCCAATCCACTGAGAGCCCAGATAGAACAAAAAAGTCTCTCTCTCTCCTGGCACTGGGACATTCTTCTGCTCCTGGTCTTGGATATTTGAACTCAAGGCTCTCTGAGCTTTGAACTTCAGGACTTAACACCAGCAGTCTCCAAGATTCTCAGGCCTTTGGTATGAAACTGAGAAATGCGTTGGCATCTCTTGTTCTGTGGCTTTCAGACTTGGACTGAACCATGCAACCAGCATCCCAGGTTCTCCTCCAGCTTGCAGGTGGCCTGTGATGGGGCTTCTCAACCTCCATAACTGTGTGAGCCAATTGCTTACATAAATTATCTTTCATCTATCTGTCTCTCTATATATCCATTAATTTATCTCCTGTTGGTTCTGTCTCTCTGGAGAACCCTGACTAAACAGAAAACTATACATATAAATGTCTCCATGACAAAGTCACAAAAATCTTTGAGAATCCATTAGACTCTCCCCACAATACAGGGGAGACATTTTACTTACACTCCAAAAGATAAGTCTAATTTTACTTACATTCCAAAAGATAAGGTGACTTCAGTTGATACCTATATTTTAATTGGTGATGCTGGCTGTACTATATTATTTCTTATTAGCTTGATGTTCTGTGGTTTGTTCAGGCTGGGAGTGGAAAGTGATCAACTCATTATCTGGAAGCTCCACTTTCTAACATTCTGCTTCTTTATTGCTGGACTTGTGGCAGTAATTTGTTTTATCATACTTAAAAAAAAAACAAGAAATATCAAATATGAAAGATGACTGCCTGCTAGTTTTAGTGAGACAGTACCCTTTCTTAAAAGACATTATTCATTCCAGTGAAAAACTGTGCTGATTCCGCCTCTCCAGCTGTGATGTGACCTTCTTATAGATGCAGAACTCTGCAAAGGGCTGAACCCCTGCTAGAGGCACATGGGCGCTTTCTTTTGTTTTGCTGACACACGTAGTATTCCCGACCCAAGATTTTCAGAGATGAAAAGTCATGATCAAGCGACTCTGTCAGATAAGTTAAGGCTATACCCCAAAGCTTCATTTCAAATTTCTGATGATTATTTGTAAGTAATTACCAGTTTATCTAAGTCATTATGAAACCAAACTCCTTGAGCTTCATGTATTTCTTTCCAGGAGGAGGAATTGATTTTTATAGTCTTTTCCAAGTTAATAGTCTCTGGTTTCTTAGATACCACATTAGTTAAGATCTGAAAATGATAACTAAGATGACTTAGAGATGTTACGCTTCTCTCTTGATCTCTTGTCAACCCTCAAAGCTTCTGTTACAAGACAGAGGTCCTGATCTAGACCCCAAGAGAGAATTCCTGGATCTTACTCAAGAAAGAATTTACAGCGAGCCCACAGTGCAAAGCAAAAGCAAGGTTATTAAGAAAGTAAAGTGGTGAAAGTACAGCTACTCCATAAACAGAGTAGGACATTCCCGAAAGTAAGAGGAGGAATGCTTCCACCGTAGGTACAATGTTTGTATACAGATATATATGTATGATATCTATTATATATATATATATATATGATAAAATATGATAAAAGGAGATCTTGAGATGTGTTCTGCTACAAGGGTTTGCGATAAAGGGTTTTCTTCATTTCTATATTTTGCAAGAATCGATATTATTATTGTTAAAGCAAAATTAGGAGTGCCATTATTCTCCAGATATTAGGCTATCTGGACACTCCCAAGTCTGGGTCTGTTTAACAAATGTTATTAATTTGTTGCCTTAATTGTAAACACCTAGAGGTGAGGCATGACTAACTTTCTGAGAGAACAGCCCAGCAAGTCCCAGCTTCATTTTCCTACACTTCACTCAAAATGGAGTTGCTCTGGCTCGAACACCTCTGACACTTTTTAGTCATGATATTCAAAGAACTGTGTTAAACTAATTAAAATATATAAATTAAATACAAATCCATAGGAGGTATTCAAAATGACTGGAACATCAATAATAGTAAAAAGTGGGAACTTGGACTGTCACAAGAAATACTATGTATGATTCCAGACCTTTTGACCTATTCAAAGATAGATTTATTTTTAAGACTTTACTTAACACTACTTTGAGCACAAGTAGGAGACATTGATTCTTTAAGACCCGAGAATCTCAATATTTATCAAAGCAAAAGCAAGTCGAATGTCCAGAGATTGATATTAAATCAGCATCAACTATTTGTTGTTCAAACTATAGCTGTGTAGGGAACGCTTTTTTCAGCTCAGAATTTAGTCAGTTAAAGTAAGTGATACTTACTGCTTCTAAAGAGCCAGAATTCTTATTTCGAGGTGTTTCATTTGTCCGTTTAGTCCAAAAGGATATAGAACGTCTGTGAAAATTTAACACATAGAGATGCAGTGAGAAATGCAATGCTCTTGTTGGCTATTGTCCTAAGTTAACTAGTATCATCTTGACCAAGAACTCACTTGATTATTTAGTCAGTTGACTAAATAATCTTCATGTTGCAAACATTATTCCTTCACTTAGCCCTCAAGTGACTGGCGAACATCTTGGCAAATTACAGATTAGTACTTTGTTTCCATGCACAAAGAATAGGGTTACTCACACCTTAATCAGGAACATCACACCTATGTGAATTGGAAAAGCTGGGCTGAGGCATTCTAGTCGGGATGTCAGGCAGGAATGACGACAGCGCAGGAGGATACACACCTACATGATGGTGTCGGGATAAGGAAAAAAAGGTGAAAAAATAGTAAAGATTTTTGCCACTCTTGACACTGCATATAGTAAGATAATCAAACAGTTACCCCCTCAGCTGTCTCCATTTCTTTCTCTCTCCCCTCCTCCACCTTTCTCTTTACCTCCTTGGCTTTATCCTGGGGTCTTTTCAATACTCTACAATAAACCTTCAGCGATAAAACTCTGAGATCTTAATGGTCCAAATGAACAAGAAAACAATTTCCAGTTAAAACAATCATCAACTAATTCAAAATATATTTCTGATATTGTCTCTTTTTAGTAACATAAGTAGAAATTCATTAAAGAAAAACTTCATTTCTGGAGTATTCAATTTACTTTTCTATGTATGACTGCTGCCTTTTTGACAGAAATTTTCTCCCATTCTCATTGGTTCTGGAAAAAGACTGAACAGAAAAGGGAAAGGATATGAAAAAAAAATCAAATCTGGTCAGAGGCTTGGGAGAAAAGAAAATTAAAACCAAAAGCAAGCATTGAGACCTTCAGATTATTTATATGAAAATTTTAGAACTGCCACATGGAACACAAATGCAAGGGATTTGCTAAGTGATTGAACATATTCAATTTTTTTTAAAAAGTAAATTTTTATTTATTCTACTATTCTTTAATGAAGGAGTCTCTAGACAGTTATCCTCTCTTCTCACCCCATAAGACTGTCTGACTGGGACAAGCTACCTTTGCTGTCTGGGCCCAGATAGTCTTGGTCAACACTGTTGAAGAACACAGCCTTGTTTTATGAATCATTTTAGACAAAGGGAATTGGCAGGGTGAATTCAAAAAGAGGGAAAAATAAACATAACACAAAACAAAACAGAGATACACACTAAAATCCTTTGAGTATTAATCCTGGAGTTATTTACGTCAGGGCGAATTGCTCCTGTAAAGCAAAGACAGCCTCTGAAAGAAACGTGAATCTATTTGGTGGTTTCTTCTGAGGGCCCTCTCTGAGCTGTCTATATCTGCTCTGGGAGTGGAGGCCCGTTTACCAGGAGTTGATGTCTCTTTAGTTCTAGTTGTTAAGACAGCTTCCAGCTTAGGGACCTGCCTGGGTTCTGATTTATCACTTTGAAGTTTTTATGAATTTATTTATTTTTTATTTTTTGTTTTTCAATTCAGTATGATTTTAGCAGGTAATTCTCATGTCTTTTCTAGAGTATGCTGACTTTTTAAGACAGGCCTGTTTTCTTTTTTACGGCTAGGTAGAATATACTTCCCAGATGTGTGCTTAATTTCAGAATTTACTGAAAAGTTTGAGGGTTTGGCTGCTCCACTAAATAAAACCTTACAATACTCAGAAGGGATTTGAAAGCGCAAGGAGCCCTGTTTCCACCTCTTTCCACTTCAGGGACTAAATTGCTTCCCTGCTCTCCTCTGAGAAGAAATACTTTTTTTTTTTCTCATTATGGCCCTTATTTCAAGAGTGTTTCTTTTTATTCCCAGAGGCAAAATTCATGAAATTCTAAGGGAGACAATTATTATTGTATATTTATTTCTAAATTCCTCAAAGATTTAACTATCTGCCAAGCAAGATATTCTCCAAAAACTGCCATAAAAATGAGAAAACTTGTAAGCACTTTCACTATATTTTCTTTCAAAAAAAAGATTTCATACATTTCCTTTTACTGCCTAATATGTGGGATTACAAAAATGACAATATAAAAATCTCAGTGGGTTCTTGAGGACACACACAGTTTAGCATAGATACCTCTGGGAAATAGTATGGGCCATGGGAGTTTCTAGTTATTTTAGTTTCCTTCTGGTTCATGCTCCAGAGAAGATATGAACCAGGATTTTTGCTAAGCCACTGAGCCTTTATACTGTGAGGGAGTCGTGGTAGGTGCCGGAGGTCACTATGTAGGAGAAAGGTGGCCTGGGTTAATTGGAACAGGCATCATGGTGGAAAAAGAGCTGGTTTTGTGCTCACAGTCTCCCACTTTTTGCCAGGTGACCTTGGGGAATCAATATCTTGGACCACATTTTCTTTGTTTTTAAAATCAGCACAATAAGTTACAAGAAATATTATTCTGAGGATTACAAGCTCTTTATGTAAAATATTGGTATTTAGTAAATTATCACCAGTATCTTGATATTGACCTTGAACTTCAGGAAATTACTATTTCCTTAAGGATGAAGAGGATTAGTTTGGTGCAAAAGTAATTGCAAATTTTGCCACTACTTTCAATAACTATTAGGTTGGTGCATTGTGCCAACCAAATTGCACTGCAATTACTTTTGCACCAACCTATTAGTTATCAAAAGTAATGGCAAAAATCACAATTACTTTATTTTATTATTATTATTATTATTTGAGACAGTCTCACTCTGTCACTAGGTGCCAGGCTGGAGTGCAGTGGCTCGATCTCGGCTCACTGCAACCTCCACCTCCCGGGTTCAAGCAATTCTCCTGCCTCAGCCTCCCGAGTAGCTGGGACTACAGGCGTGTGCCACCACGCCCAGCTAATTTTTTTGTGTTTTTAGTAGAGGCGGGGTTTCACCATGTTGGCCAAGATCGTCTTGATCTCTTGACCTCGTGATCTGCCCACGTCGGCCTCCCAAAGTTCTGGGATTACAGGCGTGAGCCACCATGCCCGGCAAAATCACAATTACTTTTACACCAACCTAATCCTCTTCATTTCCTAATACAAGGAAAACACTGGCCTATTTGAGGTATTATATGCTGAACTCCCACAAGTGGTAGAAACAGTACAAAAGTTTGAATAAGTAGAAGCCACTGGGCTGTATTAGTTGAGAAGTCTTCCAGGAACAGTTGGGAGTTATCTCTGGTTTTACTTTAAAGCATCATCAAGTGGAAAGTGAAACAGGAAAGTTATGGGAGGTAAATGTTTGAAGACAGGAGGAGGAAATACAGCATAGTAATGAGTTCAGGTGAAAAAACCACAAAGATCAGCAAATGTATTTTTGAAGATTTTCAGCCTTCAATTTGAACTCAAGGAGCATAAATTTGTAGTATTACCTAGACTGTTATTCATACATGAGTATTTACTAAGCTTCTACCATATGCCTAGCTTTATGCTAGAGAGGCGAATTATTAAGAAATGCTCCTCATGCCCGGGAGCTTACAGTCTAATGGGGAAGTCAACAAAAGAACAAGAAAACAAATTTAAAAAGTATAATGAAAAAAATAGAATGCTATCATAAAAATATATCAAGTATTCATTCTAGATAAATTGTCTAAAAAGGGCTTTTTGAGGAGGACCATTTTTAAATAAGACATGCAAGATACAAAGGCTCTAACATGCAAAATACAAAGAAGAAAAATTGGTGGGGGGAAGTGACCAAGAAAAAAAAACTCAAAAAGACAAACAACAACAACAAAACACAAAGTCTGAATGTACTTGCTGCTCAAAGATTGGCCCACAGATGAACAGGTGGGACATTGTTAGCAATGCAGAATCTTGGGTACCACTTGAAGTCTACTGAATCTGAACCTCCATTTAAAAAATATCTCCAGGTGATATTCATATGCATATTACATTTGGAACCAGATGTATAATTATCTTTTTAATTAGGCCACATGGGAATCTTTAGTTGGGTTAACAAAAGCTATTCCAATGGAGGGGGTTGGTACCAAATTGGAATGAGTTGAATGACTGGGATGTTAGAAGTGAACATGGCATCTATTAGTCCATTCTCATGCTGCTAATAAAGATATATACAAGACTAGGTAAATTTTAAAGGAAAGAGGTTTAATTGACTCACAATTCAGCATGCCTAGGGAGGCCTTAGGCAACTTATGGTCATGCCAGGGGCAGGGAAGCAAACATGTCCTTCTTCACATGACGGCAAGAAGAAGAATTGGAGAAGGTAGGGGAAAGCCCCTTATAAAACCCTCAGATCTCTTGAGAACTCACTATCACCAGAACAGCATGGAGGTAACCACCACCATGATTCAATTACCTCCCACCAGGTCCCCCAATGACATATGGGGATTAAGGGAACTACAATTCAAGATGAGATTTGGATGGAGACACAGCCAAACATATCACAGCATGCAGAAATAACTTTACAGAAGTGTAATTTGGAATGAGGTGAGAACAGAGGATGGGGCAGCAGTTGAAAGGGAATATAATGTCACAAGAGAAGTTTTTAAAAATGAAGTGTATTTGTGTGCATAAAGATAACATCTGGATGAGAGGGAGAGGGGTTATGAGAATACAGAGAAAATAATCAAGAGTCAGAGTACTTTAGAGTGTAGAACAAGGCTAATATGACAAATTTAGCCTGTGATGGGGACTGGAACAAGAGGGAGGGTAGAAAAAATATGTGTCCTATAGATTTATTGATGGGAATATGGGCAGCTTCTGGCACGCTAATTGTCTTTGTCAATGAAGCATGAGGCATGAACATCAGCTGTAAGCAAGCAGGACACCGAGGTGGTAATTTTGAAAATTGAGAAATTGTGAAATGATCTCTGCAAAAAATGGGAAACAAGCCAAATGGAAAACTATGGTAGGATTTCTAGATAGCATTCAGCTCCCATTTAAATACAGCAGTCAAAATTTGAAATGAAATCTGGCCAGTTACATGATTTTTTTTCTAGCTATGCTGGAGTTTACGGGTACAGGTGTAAAGAAAGCAGATGGTTGAGTTCGTGTAAGGTTGGGGTTAGTGATCAAAAAGCATTTTTTAACACTGCAACGTGTCTAAGCTCAGCTCTTGGCAACTATTGCTGTTTATAAAAGTTGGAGGTTAGAGGCAGATACCTAGATCAAATTATAGTAACATGGTGCCAATTATTCACCTTTTCTGTGGTCACCTTTTGCAATAGACTTTCTAGAAGCCTCACAACAACACTAGGACTTAGGTATTATCAGCTCAATTTTACTGATGAAAGCTGAATATAAAGAGGGTTCTGTAACCCTTAAGTAAATTGTAATTCCAAAAGTCAAATCATTATTTTTTCTTTTTCTGATTAAAAGCAAAAAAATCTATTTGCTTTCATTGGACAGTTTTTTTCTCCAGTGGCATGATGAAATTGAGTGAAACATATGTTCTCTCATTATCTTTCTACAATCAGCAAACAAATATGTAGTCTTGGAAATCTTGTCTCTGATATTTCCTTACAACTCTATGAGAAGTCTGAGAGGAAGGTTCAAATGAAGAGCAGTGTGGGGAGTAGGATGAAAGAGACCCTGACAGCTTTTGAGAAGGCTGCAAAATGATTTATCTATGACTTGATATGTCTTTTCTTGCAAAACATGAGATAGGGCACTTACTTTGACTGCTTTAAGTCGCAAAAAATGTTAAACAATAAAATCCCAACATTATCAGATATAGAAATCAGATTACAACTCAAATGTCTCCAGCAGCCGGGAACAAAACTTAAAGGCATGAAGAGGGCTGGACAGAAGATGGGGAAGCATGGGCTGGACAGAAGATTAGGAAGCATGTCGGTGGGCACACTGGGATGTCACTCATTCACTTCATCCAGTTAATGCCATGCAGGAATTCAAGTCCTCCCATTATCTAAGAAGACAGATTACCTAAACTTTTGTGAAATTTTTAGACATTTTAAATGTTCTATTGACAAAAACAAGCATATCAGCTGCTAAATTTGGCCCATTGGCCACTTATGATAGATATACATTAAATCTGTAACAAGGATCTTAATTTTCAATTTTTTAAAAAGCAGACATCTTTTAAGCATTTTGTAAATGGCTCAGTTGAGAAATATGATCTACTTGATATAATCATAGAAATTAATTTGTTTTTTAACTTAGGGAAGTTATCTAAGAGAAGGAGCTATCTTCAAACCTGAAATAAGAGAAAGAAAAATAGGCTTTCTTTGTGCAAGTCATAGGCTTCTATTTAATGATTGGGTTACCATTGTTTAAGC
>NW_016107488.1:1658476-1661170 GCF_001604975.1 Cebus imitator | reverse complement strand
AAAAAAAAAAAAAAAAAAAAAAAAAAAACTTCTTTATGAAAGAAAGTAAAAAATATCTTTATTCAGCAGTGATTCTCATTTTTGGATCAAAAAGTTCACAAACTTAATCAATTTATTATAATTAACCTCCTAGGGGCAGTCAGCAAGAGCATTTATAAGCACAGCAGGTAAGTTTCCCAACAATAATGATATTATACTTCTATCTGCATAAAGAATAGTTTTAGCAGCTTTATGTTTCAGAGAAGTTAAGCCCATAAATACACAAAAGCCACAATGACAAAATCATAGTTTATTAGATAAAATTCTCCTTTGATATTATCTAATTTCATCTCAGAAACATTGAAAATATGAATAAGGTTCTAATCCAAGTGAATTTCTTTATAGTGTATAAATATGATTCAAACTTTTACGACTTTGTATTTGATCTTAGGTTTCATTCCCCTTAACTAAACCTATTAAAATTCTATCTGCTTGTAAAACCCGAGCTCAAAACTGTTTCCTCTCTCTGATGATCCCAGTGAATGAAGGCCTAAGCTGTATCAGTATCTACTGCATACACAGAAATGCTAAGGTGTGTTGGCACAGGTAAGGAATATGGATTGTAGACTTTTTTTTGGTAGAATGTAAGGAGCCTTGTGGGAGAGAAAAATTGACCAAACACATTGGATTTGGTGAATAAATAAGAAAGCCAATACTTCCAAGAAAATTGGAACAATCCTTTAATCTCTCATGTTGTGTTCCTGATAGCAGCAAGCAGGGTCACGAAGACTGACAACCTGAAATAAATATCAAGGAGAGTAGGCAGAGTCAGTAGGAAGCTACATCTGCTAATTAGTGTCAAACGCCTGAAAGAGGGGTGTAATAAACAAAACTAATAAAGTAAATAGAAGAACATTTGTTTGCACTGATAATAGAGCTGTGCACTAAGAAAGCGACTGTGGTTATATGAGAGACTTGAGGTCTTAAAAATTTTTAATTTCTATGATTATGATCTTTTCAAATAGCTATATTGTATTATTGGCTTTTGTTAAATTTGGAGTTAACCAACCCCAAAGAATAAGAGTTCAAGAGTGACAAGAGTTAATAACACTTGTTATTCTTTATTTTGTATTTGTTGCATGCCATATCTTCCATTTATAAGTCCTCTGTGGTAGTGTGGATAATGTCCCTTCCAAAGATGTCTGCATCCTAATTCCCAGAACCTGTGAATGTTACCTTACATACCAAAGGGACTTGCAGATGAGATCAGTTAAGGATGTTAAATGGGGAGATTATCCTGAATTACATGGTTAAGTCTGATGTAATCACAAGGGTCCTTATAAGAGGAAGGTAGACCAGGGTTAGGAAAGGAAATGTGATGATGGGGGTGGAGATTGGAGTCATGTGGGTCCTTTAACCAAGGAATATGGGCCCTTCTAGAAGCTGGGAAAGGCAAGGAAACAAGTTCTCTTCCTAGAACCTTCAAAAGGAAGGTGTATATGGCGTAATATATAAGTATCTAGTTTCATTCTCCTGACTACAGATAGCCAGCTTTCCCAACACCATTCATTTAAAGAGATTGTGCTTTCCTCATTGTGTGTTCCTGGAACCCTTGTCAAACATCAGCTGACCAGTGCCAGGCATGGTGGCACACGCCTGTAATCCCAGCTACTCGAGGGGTTGACAATTGCTTGAGCCCAGGAGTTTGAGGCCAGCCTGGGCAACATAGTGAGACCCTGCCTCTAATAAGTAAGCAGATAAATAAACAATAAAAATCAGCTCAGGAGAATCAATTGAACCCAGGAGGCGGAGGTGGCAGTGACCCAGGATCACACTATTGCACTCCAGCCTGGGTGACAAAAGCAAAACTCCATCTCAAAAAAAAAAAAAAAAAAAATCAGCTGACCATAAATGCTTGAGTTTACTTCTGGGTTTTCTATCCTGTCCTACGAGTCAATGTGTTTGTTTTTATGCCAGTACCATGCTATCAATTACAATAATTTCATTGTAATCTGAAAATGTGATGTCTACAAATTTATACTTTTTGTTCAAGATTATTTTGCATATTTTTTGTGGTTCCATATACATTTAAGAGTATTTTTTCTGTTTCTGTGAAAAACGAAATTGAAATTTTAATAGAAGTTGCATTGAATCTGTAGATTGTTTTACATAGTATGGACATTTTTACAATATTAATTCTTCTAATCCATGAGCATGGAATATCTTTCCTTTTCTTGTGCTTTCTTCAATCTATTCTATCAGGACTTTGTAGTTTTTGGTATACAGGGTATTCAGGTATTTTAATTTTTTGTTGCTCTTGTAAATGTTTTCTTAATATCTTTTCCAGATAGTTTGTTATTAGTATATAGAAATGCTTCTGATTTTTTTAATGTTTATTTTGTATCCTGTAATTTTACTGAATTCACTTATCAGTTCTAACACTTTTCTTTGTGGTGCTTAGAATTTTTTCATATATGAGATCATGATATTAGCAAATAGGGATAATTTTACCTCTTTCTTTCCTATTAGGAAAAATTGTATTTTATTTTTCCTTTGACTAATTGCTCCAACTGGGACTAACAGCATTATGTTAAAAAGAAGTGGTGAGAGTAGAATTTCTTCCCCTGTCCCTGGTCTTAGAAAAAAAAACTATCCAATTTTTACCATTGAGAATGTTAGCAGCAGGTTTTTTTTTTTTTTTTTTTTTTTTTTTTT
>NW_016107488.1:1632849-1658265 GCF_001604975.1 Cebus imitator | reverse complement strand
ACACCCGCCTATGAGTGAGAACATGCAGTGTTTGATTTTCTGTTCTTGTGTCAGTTTGCTGGGAATGATGATATTCAGATTCATCCATGTCCCTACAAAGGACACAAACTAGTCGTTTCTTATGGCTGCATAGTATTCCATGGTGTATATGTGCCACATTTTCCTTGTCTAGTCTACCATCCATGGTCATTTGGGTTGGTTCCAGGTCTTTGCTATTGTAAACAATGTCACTATGAACATACGTGTGCATGTGTCCTTATAATAGAATGATTTATAGCTACAGGTTTATCACATATGGCCTTTATTGTGTTGAGATACATTCATTCTGTACTTAATCTGTTGACAATGTTGACAATTTTTACCATGAAAAAATGTTGAAGACTGTCAAATGTGCTTTTCTGTATCTACTAAGATAATCATTGTATTTTTATCCTTCATTTGTTAATGTGGGATATCACATTGATTTACATATGTTGAACCATCCTTGCATCCCAGGAATAAATTCCATTTGATCATGGTGAATGACACTTTTATTGTATTCTTGAATTGAGTTTGCTAATATTTTGTTGAGAAATTTTGAATCTATGCTCACCAGAATATTGACCTCTAATATTCTTTTCTTGTATTCTGGCTTTGGTATCAGGGTAATGTTAGCCTCATAAAATGAATTTGAAAGTATTTCCTCTACTTTAATACTTGTGGAGGGTTGGAGAGAATTTGTATTGGTATGTTTTTACATGTTTGGTAGAATGCAACAGTGAAGCCATCTGCTCCTGTGCTTTTCTTTGGTGAGAGACTTTTTTATTATTAACCAATTCTCCTTATTTATTATTGATCTGTTCAAATTTTCTATTTTTTCATGTTTCAGTCTTGGTAAGTTGTGTTTCTGGAAATACACCCATTTTTTATAGATTATTCAATTTGTTGGCATATAATTGCTTATAGTAGTTTCTTATAATCCTTTGTATTTTGTATTTCAGTACTTTCTATTATAATGTCTCCTCTTTCATTTCTGATCTAATTTGAGTAGTTTTATTTTTTTTTCTAGTTTAACTAAGGGTTTGTCAATTTTATCTTTCTAAAAACACAACCATTAGCTTTATAAATTTTTCTATGATTTTTCCAGTATCTATTTTACTTATTTCTGCTCTGATATTTGCTATTTCCTTTATTTGGCTAACTTTAGGCTTAGTTGCTTCTTTTTTCTTCTAGTTCCTTGGGGTGTACCATTAGATTATTTGTGATCCTTCTTCTTTTTTGATATAGGCATTTATTGCTATAATTTACCTCTTAGGACTGCTTTTGTTATATGCCATAAATTTTAGTATGTCATGTTTCTATTTTTGTTTGTTTTATGGTGTTCCTTGATTTTCTTTTTTATTTCCTCTGTGACACATTGTTTAGGAGGATGTCATTTAATTTCCACATCTTTGTGAATTTTCCAGAATTTCTTGTTACTGATTTCTGGTTTTATACCATTGTGATCTGAAAAGATACTTGATATAATTTCAATTATCTTAAATTGGTTAAGATCTGTTTTGTGGCCTAGGATAGATATGATCTATCCTGGAGAATGTTTTGTGTGCACTTGAGAAGAATATGTTTTCTGCTGGTTATGGATAAAATGTTCTGTGAGTGTCTGCTAGAGCCATTTGATCTAAAGCATACTGAAACCCAATGTTTCTTTGTTGGTATTTTTTATTTTTGTCTAAATGATCTATTATTGATGGTGCAGTTTGGAGATACCTTACTATTATAGTATTGGGGTCTATTTCTCTTTTCAGATTATTTCAGAATTGCTTTATGTATTCAGATTCCCCAATGCTGGATAAATACATATTTATAATTGTTACATCTTATTCATGAATTAACTCATTTTATCATTATGTAATGACTTTTTCTCTTTTTCTAGTGTTTGGCTTAAAGTCTAGTTTGACTGATATAAGTAGAGCTACTTCAGCTCTTTCTCAGTTTCCATTTGTGTGGAAAAGCTTTTTCCATCTTTTCACTTTCAGTCTGTGATGTTACTAATAAAATATGTCTTTTGTAGGCATCATACAATCGGATCTTTTTTTTTAATCCATTCAGCCGGTCTGTCTTTTGATTGAAAACTATAATTTTTGATAGATATAGACTTGCTACTGCCATTTTGTAATTTGCTTTCTGGTTGTTTTTAGGCCGCTTATTTCTTTCTTCCTCTCATTTTCCTGATTTTTCATAATTCATGTGTCCTTACAATGATGTCTGCAAATTTAAGAAGACAGCCAGCGCTTGCAATCTTTGCAGGTATTCTTTGGTGGCAATAGACCTTTAATATTTAGTCTAGCTTGCGATTCTAGATGGACTACCTGGTAGCAACACCGGACAAGCAGAACGTGGTATCTGGTTCTCTAACTGGCCTGGGTTGAATCCTGTGCTCTGAGGTCAAATTATATTTCTGGCTGTGCTTCATGGTCCCGTTAAGACCAAAGGTTATGCTTTGTTTCTGTTGGTTGGGCTACGTGATTTTTTCTCATAGGAAAAAGCTGTAGATTGTCTTCCCTGGCTGGGCAATATTCTCTACCACTGAGGTTTAGTAGGACCAGATCCTCTTCTTACAAGCAATTGCTGACCTACAGTAGCTTCCCAGTATGTAAAAGACTTAATGTGAGCACTGGAACTTAATTGCTCATTTGCATTTGATTCCCAGTCTGGGGAAGATTTACCTGGAGTACCCAGGACCTATAAAAAAGTTGGTTAAGGATTCAAGCCTGGAAGACCTGTGGACTAGACCAACCATGCTTCATGCCACATGATGCTTTTGGCAGTTTTTCTGGTGTGGTGCCTTTACTGGACAGAATGCAGAGCGACCACTAAGATTCACGTTACTGTGAACCCCACCCCAGATCATTGTTTCTAACTGACCACAGGTGGTACAGCTTTACTGGCACTCCCAGTGTTCCCCATAGGATGAGACTAGAGTGAGCCTCCTATGAGGGGTCCCAGAATGGTGCTCCAGCTGAATGGTCACCTCCTACTCACTTTCCCCACTATAGAAACAGTGGATCAAGAGGAACTTTCTGTGGTGTGGTGCTGTGCTGGCTTTTTGGGAAAGGGTGGTAGTGAAGGAAAACCACTCTTCTTTCTATTCAATAATGTTTGATGTTGTTGTTGTTGTTGTTGTTCTGCAGTCCAAAGGGGTGTCTCAGCCTAACTCCTGAGTTCTGGGGTATTAAGGATGGTATTCTTGCCTGTGGATAGTTTCGAGTTGTATTTCTGTGTGGGAGAGTGAAGCCAGAGAGATTCTGTTCCTCCAACTTGCTGATGTCACTTCTAAAAGTTGCTTTTCTTAGACCTTACAGGTGAAAGAACCCCTTCTTAAACCAACTCTTTGCCTCCTCCACAGCTCACTGCCATCTCTGAAATTAATGCAATTTGAGCCTAGGTTAAACTGAGCCCTAATCTCAGAAAGTGAAGGAAGCATTTTTTTCCACAAGCCCAAGGCATATCAATTCCACCTAGTATGTTATAAGCAGCCCTATCGAGAGCCTCATGTGATGAGATAATGAAAGGGGACGCTCTGGCATCTTATCTTAGAATATGTATTTATAAGAAGACATTTCCTGCATCTGTATCATTTGATTTTCTATTCAGATTATGATGCATCAAGTCCTTTCCTTTTTCACAAACTGTCTTCCAGAATAAGGTGAAGTGAAAATGAGACTGGCATACCCTTCCTGCAATACTTCTTTGGTCCTCTATATCTCCTCTGAGCAAATGCTTCATCCAGAAAAAATTATTTCCTGAGATAACTTTCTGATACAGGGCAATCTAAACCCATAGAAAGAAAGCGTATATACAGATGTCTCTAAGTCTGCTGGGATATAAATCTGTAAGTATGCTTAATTCAAAAGACTAAATGAAGTATCTCACACCTCAAGCTGAAGCTATTTGATTTACGTTTTTATCTTCCTCTCTTTCTCTCTTCCTTTCTTCCTTTTTTTCTCTCTTTCTCTTTCTCCTTCTCCCTCTCTCTTTCTCTTTCTTCCCTTCCTTCCTTCCTTCCTTCCTTCCTTCCTTCCTTCCTTCCTTCCTTCCTTTCTTCCTTCCTTCCTTCTTTCCTTCATTTAGGGATGCTCCAAAAACATTGTGTAGTTACTTGTCTCATATGCAAATAATCATAAGGAATTATTTTAAGAATTCTACTTAGAGGGAATCTTCACAAAAGGAACATTATGCCTTAGTATTCGGTCATAAGTTATTTTTAATGTTCAAAATGGAGGTTTTTATATCTTTGTGGATTTCTCGGGGAATGATGAGTAGTAGTAGAAAAGACTCAGTAGGTTATCTCTATCTGTCACTTCAAGTCTTTGTTCAACTCTCATCTCTCGATGAGACCTCCTATAACCACCTTATTTATGAGAGTACTTCATCTTGCTTTCTTCTTCCCTCTAACCCCTGGACGAGGCACTCTCAGTTCTCCATAATCTGGTTGTGATTGTCTCAAAGATATCATCCTACATTCTTTAGTACTCTTCTCCTCAAGAGCAGGAGCTTCATTCTCCTTCCATGAGTGTGGCTGGACTTAGTGATTCTGTTCTAGTGAATAGAATGTGGCAGAAATGATGGAATGTCACCTTTGAGACTAGGTTACCAAAAGAATGTGGCTTTCCCTCCCTCTCACATCACTTTCTCTGGGCGATGCCCCCTGGTATGTCCTGAGCATCCCTATGGAAAGGCTCATGTGATGAGATAATAAAATCTGCTGCCAACAGTCGGGTGAATGAGCTTCAGATGACTACAGCCCCGACTGGTAACTTGGCTATAACCTCATGAGGGACTCCGAGCCAGAACCACCCAGGAAAGCTAATCCCAGATTTCTGACCTTCTGAAACTGTGTGAGATAATAAATGTATGTTATGTTAAGATGCAAGTTTTGGGATAGTGTATTGTACAGCAACAGATAATGACTATATTTAACATAGGATATTTTATTCCACTTATCACCTTTAATGTATTAGTTCTATTCTGTCCAATGTGATAGCCCCTAGCCATACATGGCTATTGAACAGTGAAAATGTGGCTAATGTGTCCCAGGAACTGAACTTTTACTTTTAATTAATTTAAATATTCACATGTGGTCAGTGACTACTATATTTTACTGTTTTTTTAATTAGTCTACTTATTATTTATATTATTCATTATCTGCTTTCTCCACCTATAATATAGGAATACAAATTCCTTGAAAATAGAGATTTTTGTCTTTCTTCACTAATGTATTCAAGTGCCTAGAACAGTGTCTGTCACTTAAAACTACCACATAATTATTTGAAAAGTGACTTAGTTTAGGATGCTATATCAAAAATACTATATATGTGTGTGTGTGTGTGTGTGTGTGTGTGTGTGTGTATAATACTATATATATGGATGGTTTATACAGCAAAAATATTATTTCTCACAATTTTGAAGGCTGGAAATTTCAAGATCAAGGTGCTGCCTGGTTTAGCCTTCTGATGAGGAAACACTTTTTGGCTTGCAGAGAAACAGCTTCTTGCTATATCCTCACGTGGTAGAGAGATCATGTCTCTTGTGTCTCTTGTTGTAAGGTCACCAATCCTGACTTGAGGGCTCCACTCTCATGATCTAATTACTTCCCAAAGATGCCACCTCCAAATACCATCACAATGGGGATTAGGGCTTCAACATGTTGATTTTATGATGACACAGATATTCTAGTGGTTCCTACAACAACATATTTTTTAAACTTTTAGTTTTAGGAGTACATATACAGGTTTGTTCTATAGATAAATTGTGTGTCATGGAGGTTTGCTGTAAATATTATTTTGTCACCAAAGTAATAAGCATGGTACTCAACTGGTAGTTTTTTGATCCCCGCCCTCATCCCACTTTCAACCCTCAAGTATGCCCTGTTGTCTGTTATTCCTTTCTTTGTGTCCATGTGTACTCAATGTTTAGCTCCCACTTAGAGTAAGAACATACAGTGTTTGGTTTTCTATTACTGCATCAGTTTGCTTAGGATTATTATAGCCTCCAGCTCCATGCATGCTGCTGCAAAGAAGATTATCACATTCTTTTTTATTCCCTTTGTATATATACTACATTTTCTTTATCCTTGATGGGCATTTAGATTGATTCCGTGTCTTTCCTATTGTGAATAGTGCTGCAATGAACATCCACATGAATGTGTCTTATTGTAAAACAATTTATATATATTTGCGTAAATACCCAATAGAGAGATTGTGTCCTTACAATGATGCCTGCAAATTTAAGAAGACAGCCAGCTCTTCTGACCTTTGAAGTGTTCTTTGCTGATGATAGTCCTTTAGCATTTAGTCTAATTTTAAGTTTTAAGTACGTCTGTTTTAAGTTATTTGAGAAATTGCCAAACTGCTGTCCACAGTGCTGAACCAATTTACATTCCCAGAAGTGTATAAGCATTCCCCTTTCTCTGCAGCCTTACCAGCATCTGCTGTTTTTTGACTTTTCAATAATAGGCATTATGACTAGTGTGAGATGGTATCTCACTGTGGTTTTGACTTGAATTTCTCTAATGATTAGCGATGATGAGCATTTGTTCATATGCTTGTTGGCTGCATATATGCCTTCTTTTGAGATGTGTCTGTTCATATCCTTTGTCCACTTTTAGTTTTGTTTTTGCATCCTATAACTGTCTTCTTAATCTTCCTGTAACCTAAAAATTTCGGTAGGTCAAGTTAAATTTTTTTCCTCAACTAAGGAATTTGTATTTTTCAAAGAGTATAGAGAGGGGAGGTATATCCAATGGAGGGACACTCTCAGTCCCTCGTCAGCCTCTCCAGATATAGTCATGCACTGCTTAACAACAGAGATACATTCTTAGAAATGCATCATTAGACAATTTCGTCATTGTGTGAACATCATAGATTATACTTGCACAAACTTAGATGGGATAGCCTACTACATACCTAGGCTATATGGCATACCCTATTGCTCCTAGACTACAAACATGTATGGTATGTTACTATGCTGAATATTGTAGCCAGTGTACCATAATGGTAAGTATTCATGTGTCTAAACATAGAAAAGGCACCATAATAACATGGTATAAAAGATAAAAATAGTAAAACTCTATAGGGCACTTACCATAAATGGAGCCTAGTGGATTGGAAGTTGCTTTGAATAAGTCAGTGAAAGAGCAGTGAGTGAATGTGAACTTAGGATATTACTGTATACTACTGTTGTCTTTATAAACAGTGTGTACTTAGGCTACACTAAATCTCTAAAAAAATTTTTTTCTATCTTCAATAATAAATTAACCTTTGTTTACTGTAACATTTTTACTTTATAAACTTTTTGAGATGGAGTCTCACTCTGTTGCCCAGGCTAGAGTGCAGTGGCAAGATCTCAGCTCACTGTAACCTCTGTCTCCTGGGTTCAAATGATTCTCCTGCCTCAGCCTCCAGAGTAGCTGGGATTACAGGCTCCTGCCAACACTCCCTGCTAATTTTTGTATTTTTAGTAGAGACAGGGTTTCACCATGTTGGTCAGGCTGGTCTCAAACTCCTGACCTCATGATCCACCTGCCTTGGCCCCCCAAAGTGCTAGGATTACAGGCGTGAGCCACCTCACCTGGCCTACTTTATAAACTTTTAAAAATCTTTTTGATGATTTTATAATAATATATAGCTTAAAATCCAAGCTCACTGTGATTTGCACAATGTACAAAAATATTTTCTTTGTGACCTTATTCTATAAACTTTTTTTCTGTTTTCAACATTTATTTTTACTTTTTAAACATTTTTGTTAAAAACTAAGACACAAACATAAACACTGGCTAGGTCTACACAGGGTCAGGATCATCAGTCTCTGTCTCCCACTTCCACGTCTTGTCCCACTAGAAGTTATTCAGGGGCAATAACTCGATGGAGCTGTCATCACCTATGATAACAATGTCTTCTTCCGAAATTCCTCCTGAAGGACCTGCCTGGGGACCTGAGGCTGCTTTACAGTTAGCTTTAAAAAAAAGGTAGAAGTATACTCGTAAGTATAACATATATTAAATAAAGCATCTTTTAAAAGAAACACGTTTGAACAAGGTTATATACTAATTCTAAAAACAAAACAAAAAGAAACTTCTCCTTGGAAATTGAAGAGAAAGGACTCATTTTCTGAGGCCAGCATTACTCTATCAAAACCAGACAAAGATAGTACAAGGAAAAAAAACCTGCAGAACACTTTTTTATTTTAAATATTTTTAGCAAATTGAATCTAACAATGTATTAAATAGTTAATATATCATGATCAAATTGGATCTCTCCCAGGAATACAAAGTTGGCATAATACTTGAAAATCAATCAGTGTAAACCACTGCAGAGTGTTTGCCACATGTCAACTTGTCTAGTCCGAAATGTTTCCAAGAATCTTGTCTTTGTATGTTTTTTGTGAAAGTGGGCCCCCAAGGGGACTTGTGAACATTAGAGGACAGGTAGCTGAAGTAGCAGCCATGTTGTAGCTCATATTGCTGTTTATCTGCTGGTTCACCAACCTGCTCTGGGGCAGCAGCTGGGCCTGCAACTACACCACTTCACATGAACCCTCCTTCAGCTTCTCTTAGTCTTGGGGTAGGTATATGTTTAGCTCCATGATGAAGGATGCCAGCCTCTCTAGCAAGAAACCTATGCTTTCAGCTTAGATACAACCACAAGTGATATGAGTTTCACTCTCTCTCCAAGGCTTACAGCTCAGGCTTGTGGGTTGCAACTAACCCTTCTAAAATCCACATTTTTTTTGATAGAGACTGACTCCGTCACCCAGGCTGGAGTGCAGTGGCACAATCTCGGCCGACTGCAGCTTTCGCCTCCAAGGTTCAAGCGATTCTTGTGCCTGAGGCTCCCTAGTAGCTGGGATTACAGGGGCCCACCACCAGACCCTGGCTAATTTTTGTATTTTTGGTAAAGATGGGATTTCATCATGTTGGCCAAGCTAGTTTCAAACTCCTTACCTCAGGTGATCTGCCTGCTTCAGCCTCCCAAAGTGCTGGGATTACAGGTGTGAGTCACCATGCCTGGCCCACGTTTCCTTCTTAACTACTTGCCTTGCAGACTTTAAGCTTCAACCTTTGGCATGAAGACTCACAAGAGACTACATAATTAGATACTCAAGTTTCATAAGGTCAAGTTTTTATGATAAATCCCTATGAGACCACATAGTGATTCAGCTTCACTGATTAAACTCTAATACATTCAACTACATTGAGATTAAGAAATAAATAAACAACAACAACAACAAAAACCCACATGGTCATCCCAATATATACAGAAAGAAGAATTTGACAAACTTGAACATTGATTTCTGTTAGAAACTCTCAGCAAACTAGGAACAACAACCACAAAAGTCTTCATCATGATAAAATCTGAACACAAAAAAGCCTACAGTTTATATCATACAAAGTAGTCAAAGACTGAATGCTTTCCCCCTGGGATCAAGAGCAAGGTACAGTTGTCAGCTCTCACCATTTCTATGTAGCTTTATACTGGAAATTCTGGCTAGAAAAGTAAAACCAGAAAAAGAAATATAAAGCAGTTTGGAAAGGAGTAACTAAAACTCTCTTTATTCACAGGGGATATCATCAAAGTAGAAAATCTAATGGAATCTATACAAATACTCCTAGAATAAAGAAACTTTGGCAAAATGACATACAAGGACAATATACAACAGTGAATCGTGTTCCTGAATAACTGGAAGCTGAATTAAAAAAAAATAGAGTAAAAAGTAAGAAATACTTAGGAATGAAATAGGACAAAATATGTGGAAGACCATCACATTTAAACTTACAAAATACACTGAAAGAGATAGAAGACCAAAATTAATAGAGAGATGTACTGTATTCATGAATTAGAAGACTTAGTATTGTTAAAATGTAATTTCTTCTTAAAATGATCTACAGGTTTAATGAAATTCCAGTAAAATTCTAGTATGCTTCTTGTAGAAACTAACTGCTTCTAAAATTCACAGAAAAATTCAGAGGACATAACGTAACCCAAACAACTTTGAAAAAAAAAATAAAGTTGGAAAACTAATGTTACCTAACTTAAAGACTTCATATAAAGCTAAGGGAGAGAAGACAATGTATTATTGCATGTTGGGATAAAGATAAAGAAACACATCAACGCAATAGAACAGAGATTTCAGAAATATACTCACATATCTATGATTAATATTTTTAAATGGTGTAAAGGCAATTCCGTAGGAAGGAAAACACTCATCAATAAGCACTGCTGGAAGGATTGGATAGCCAAATATAGAATGAACTTTTATCCTACCTCATACCATATAATATAAAACCTGAAATTATAAAACTTCTGGAAGTAAACTTAGGAGCAAATCTTTGTGTCTTTTCTTAGATATAACACCAAAAGCATGATACATAAATGAAAAATTGAGGCATTCAACATTTCATGAAAATTAAGAATTTCTGTACTTTGACACTGTTAGGAGAATGAATATGTAAGATACAGACTAAAAAATTTTGCAAATTTCCTTTCTGATGGAAGTCTTTAATCCATTATATATATATATATATATATATATATATATATATATGTGTGTGTGTGTGTGTGTGTGTGTGTGTGTGTGTGTGTGTGTGTGTATATATATATTTTTTTTTTGAGATGGAGTTTTGCTCTTTTGTCCAGGCTGGAGTGCAATGGCACTGTCTCGGCTCACTGCCACCTCTGCCTCCTGGGTTCAAATGACTCTCATGCCCCAGCCTCCCAAGTAGCTGGGATTATAGGGATTATAGGCACCCTCAACCATGCCAGATAATTTTTTTGTATTTTTAGTGGAGGTGGGTTTCAATGTATTGGCCAAGCTGGTCTTCAGCTTCTGACCTCAGGTGATCCACCTGCCACAGCCTCCCAATGAGCTAGGATTACAGGCATGAGCCACTGTTTCCAGCACCATAATATATTTTTTAATCTTCCAAAATGAAAATACAAAAAGAAATGGTTAAATGATTTTAACAGGCACTTCAACAAAGAAGATATATGAATGACAATTAAGTACATGAAAAGATGCTGAACATAATTCATCATAAGTAAGATGCAAGTTAAAGCCACAATGATTTATTAGTACGTACTTTTAGGATGGTTAAAATAAAAGAGACTGGTTATGTCAAAGTGGTCAGGATGTAGAAGAACTGAAACTCTCATACATGTTGGTAGGAAAGTGAACTAATACAACCACTTTGGAAAACAGTTCTTTAGTTTTATAATATGCTAAACATATGCTTACTATATAATCTAGCCGTTGTATCTCTCAAAAA
The DNA here is from genome assembly GCF_001604975.1 of Cebus imitator. Taxonomy (NCBI): domain Eukaryota; kingdom Metazoa; phylum Chordata; class Mammalia; order Primates; family Cebidae; genus Cebus; species Cebus imitator. The sequence continues at coordinate 1,646,963 of NW_016107488.1, read as the reverse complement.
ATGAAAGCACATGTCCATGCAAAGCCTTTTTTTTCCCCTCACCAAGGCTGGAATGGCGCGATCTCGGCTTACTACAACCTCTGCCTCCTAGGTTCAAGTGATTCTCCTGCCTCAGCCTCCTAGTAGCTGCGATTACAAGTACCTGACACAATGCCCAGCTAAGTTTTATATTTTTAGTAGAGATGGGGTTTCACCATGTTGGCCAGCCTGGTCTCGATCTCTTGACTTCATGATCCGCCTGCCTTGGGCTTCCAAAGTGCTGATATTACAGGCATGAGCTACTGCACCCAGCTGCAAAGCTTTTATGTAAGTGTTCACAGCAGCTTTATTTGTAATAATCAAAGAACAGGAAAAGGTTTGTATGTTATCAAGTGAATAGATCAACAAATTGGAGTAAATCCATTCAGTTGGAAAGTGCCTAGTAATAAAACAGAATAAACTATTGATATATATAACAACATGTATAATCCAAAATAATTATGCTAAGTGACAGAAGCCAGAAAAAAGTACGTACTATATAATTCTATTTATTAAAAGTCCTAGAAAATGCAAACGAATGTATAGATAGAATGCAGGGTAGCGCTTACCTAGGAATGGAGCAGCAGGGAGAAGGAGGGATACACAATAAAAATCATGAGGAAAATTTTAGGGGTGAAAGATATGTATTTATTTTAATTTCATTGATGATTTCATGGGCATAGTCATATGTCAAACATTTTCAAATTGTTTGTGCGTGCATTTTATCCTATGTCAATTATACTTCAATAAATCAGTTTAAAATATGAATGTAATTTAATTACTTATGATAATAGCATCTTAAGCTTACTAAGGGTTTGCTATATTATAGAAGATTTTCTCTGTCCTTGATGTGTACTAATGTAAGCCTTACAACACCACCATGAAGTAAGGACAAAACAATCCACGTTATCCCTGTTTTCCAGATGATAAAAATTATCTGGAGATGTTAATTAAGTTTTCTGAAAGTCACACTTCAAGCAAGTAATACAGCTGAGAGTTTATGCCAGACTGTCTGGTTCCATAGTTCCCATGCTTGTCCTCTAGGCTTCATTGCTCCTTGGGGAAGGGTTGAGTTGCTGTGGTAAAATTAGATGTTCATGTCTAAATGTCCTGATGACTATTGCATTTATTTTCTGAGTTCAGCAAGGCTGCACTGCATCTCTTGTATTGGCTCAAATCTTCCATCATTTTCTCTGCTGACCTATTTTGCTTTTCCAATGCATTGTGACATTATTTCTGTTTTCTGTGTAGTCAATGCAAGATTAGGTTCACAATTGTTCCTTTCTAATTGGTACACAGTAATTAGATTTGTGCTATATAGCAATTATAAATGGCAATCACACACACAATAGGTGCCAGCATTATTTGATTATAATGTGGTCATTCAGATGATCTAGGGTATGTTTGTGCTAATATTTTATTACTATCATCAAACTGAAAACAATTTTTCAAAACTTGGGTTAGATAAATTGAGAGCTTCTGAATGTATGTCTGTCTATCAAAACCCAAACATTGAAACTCAATTGGACAGCATTGAACTAGAAGAGGTAAGTACTGAACACATTTATTTTTAGTCCCTCACCCTATAACTTGGCAGCCAAGTACACTTCTCCACAGCTCTGGTTAAGCAATCACATTTAAGCTTTCTGCCTTGTAACCATAAATCATTTAATTTCATTTGAGGTTATGTTTTTTCATCTACTAAATTTAAATCATAGTATCTTGCTCCATAGATGTTTATACTAAACATATACATGCACACAGACACACACACACTCTTTTATAAATACAATATATACACATATGTATATAACACACATATATATGCTATATAATTTATATATACATATATAAATGCTTATGCACACACACACACACACACATACATATAAATGCTTCTTATATATACTTTAAGGTACTGGTATAATTAGAGTTTCTTTCTTAAAATGACCTCAGTTTTTATAACACAAGTTTGTACTCTATGTATTGCTATCTCCACAATTTACTAGCTGTGCAATCTTGGGCAAATCACTAAACCTCTCTCTACAGTACTTTGGATTCCTCATGTTTAACATAGGTATAATAACAAATGAACTTCACAAGGTTGTTAGGCAAATTCAATGAGTTAAACCTTTGAAGCTGGTGGAAGAGTGGTCAGTACTTGGAGGTTTCTGCAATAACTGTTAGTTCTCAGGAGGGTTGATATTTTACAAGAACCACCCTCTGTGGATGGGATGTTTTCCCCTTCTTTTTGACAAGTCATGCTTTTTCTGTCCTCTATCAAATTTTGCATAAGAATTACTTTTTCCATAATCAAATCTTATAAATTTCTTCACTCCTTTAGCAACAGAAATTGGTTTACAATTTGCAAAATTTTGAGCAGGGATGTGGAATTTATTTTTTAAATCTATATATTTTTAAAATGGATACAATATTAAAAGATTGCCTTTAAACAGAAGTATGCTTTTATGTAATTTGAACAAACTATACCTAAGTATTGTAGTGATGTAGAGTAGGCAAAGTTTTAAAATTTTAGAAATTTAGATGAGTCGTCATTACTTATTACTGTAGTAATAGGTAAAACCAAAAGCTTGGAGATATTTTCTAAATTTTTCCTTACATTTTTGTCTCCTTAAGCTAAACTTACCAATTTGACTTTTTAAATATTTTCTTTTACTTGTTTTGTGAGTTAATAACGGGGTAGGGTATGCAGTAGAAAAAGGCAAGGCCTTTCCCTTCTCCTCAGTAGTAGTGGGAATATGCAATACTTTCAGTATTTTAGTTTAAGTTTACCCTAAGTTTATCACAGTACACTAAGAATTTGAGAAAATGAACCATCATGGTTCTATAAAATAGTAATATAGGAACCTCATCAGCAATAAGAATAATAGCAACAGTATATTAGCGCAGTATACAATGAACACAGTACACAAACTCCCAAACTCCCAAACTCCTGCAATCCTCACAACAATCTTACAATATGTACTAAAATGCACATGTTTTGCAAATGAGGCAACTGAGACTCAATGAGGTTGAACAATTTTCCCAGGGTCATGACATTAGAGCTTAGACAAACACGAATCTTCTAATTGCATTTCCAGAACACTTCTCCAGGTCTTTTGTTTTGTTTCTGACTCCTTTCTTATAATCCCTGGCATTGTGTTGACTTTTTGCCCTGAAAATACGTAGGACCACTTCCTTTAGAACACTATCTACATCAAATCTTAGATGTTTATTCTGGCTATGCAAGCAGCTCAGAGTCGACTTTCCTATAAATGTAGGTTAAGGTCACTTTTATGCCCCTTTAATCAACGAGTACAGATCTTTCTACCATGTAATCTTACTAGTTCAATACCTTACAGATCCAAAGAACTAAAATTATCCCCAAACTGGGAAGACTCACAGTCACTTTCCTGCCATCAAATGCTTAGGGTCTGTACTGTATCTATCTTTGTTTTGTGTCATTTGAATTCACAGATATTACTATGAGGCTTACTGTCGTAGTCCACTTGGGCTAGTACAACAAAATACAACAGACTAGACAATTTTAAACATTAGAAATTAATTTCTCACAGTTGTGAGTACTGGAAAGTCCAACAGCAAGGCACTGGAATTTGGCATTTGGTGAGGACCTTCTTGTTGCATCCTTGTAACAGGAGAACAGAAAATGGAAAAAAAAAAGGGCAAAATTCTGTAGGAAGGTTCTTTCATAAGGACCTTAATCCTATTCACAAGGGAGTAGTCCTCATGACCTAATCACCTCTTAAAGGCCCTGTCTCTTAATAACATCACATTGGCCATACAGCATCAATACTTGAAATTTGGAGAGGATATATTCAAACCATAGCACCTCCTATGTGCCCAGTAATGTTCTAAAGATTTTATAAATATTTATTTTTTCCGTCCTTATAAGCTAAGTGCTATTATTACACTTATTTTAGTGGTAAGGGATGGAGAGGGACTTGCCCAAGTACACAAGGCTAGTAAGTGGCCAAGCTTTGCACAGTAACAGTTGTGATCTGTAGACTCATAGCAGCCTCAGAAGAACAACTGCTGAAACTCTGCAGTTTAGACTGAAATTTGTGCAATCACAAATGGAGAACTCCATACTAACGATCTATCAGCTGTAACATTGAAACCAGGAAATTACCTTGACTAATCCAGGGCCCACAAGTCTGAATGGTGGATTACAGGGCAATGTAGAAATAGTTCAATGAAAGAGCAGAAACTGAATCCATACCATTATCCAAGGCACACTTGGCTAGGTTTTACACACACACACACACACACACACACACACACACACTCAGTTAACTAAATTAAAAATGGAAATTTCATTGCCATCAAATAACTAAATATAGAACTTTTTTTGAGAAAGCTAATTTCTTTGCCATTAAACCTCTTGTAATCTTAATGCCCAGAGTTAACCCCTTCAGGTATTTTTAGAAATATTTTGGAAATATTTTGTAGATCTAAATTATATATTTAGACAGTCACCCTGAAAGGGAAGATAAGTACATCTCTCTTCTTGTCTAAAACACATAGTTAAATAATAACAACAAAATGACTAAATTTATGTTTCATTAACAAGCTGCCTCTACCTTTTCAAATCAACAGTTGGTGTGAAGCTATATTAGAGTATTTTCATTTTAAAGAAAGAACAATAATAATTAACAATTTGATCACTTAAACTGTGCCAGGCCCTTTTCTAAGAGCTATATGTGATTACCTCATGTAATCCCCATAATGGCCCTATGAAGCAGATACTGTTATTACTCTTATTTCACAGTTAAGAGAACTAAGACAGAATTTAGCAATCAGCCTAAGGTCATACCTCCACTTGTTTGAGTAAGTGGAGCAGAGAGTTAAACCTAAAAAATCTGACTTCAGAAATTTTGCTTTTAACCACTGATAGAGATGATTGTCAGAATAAAATAACTACAGCTGAAGGAATTAGATTTCAGAAGCTTTGTTTACATTTCTATTTTAATTTTCAAAAGTCTCTGAAAGAATAGCGAATATCATCTGTATTTAAGAAAGCAAAGTGAGATATCTCAAATACTCAAAAAGGAGATCAATAAAAAAAATCCTATATCCTATAAAAATTCTACTAGTAAACACAACACAATGCTATCTGAAAATGAATGTCTACAGAAGTCATTTTATGACTATTGCCTTGTGGCTTGTGAGTCCTGTCCAAACAAAAGATAAGGTTTTCTGCTGGGTTCTAAGAGCCTAACAATGGATCAGGCTTTTGACCAACAATTCCACATTATTGATTTCATTCATTTATAAGACTCTTAATGGAGGAATTGAGATTCTGATGATGCATTTATGTCTAGCTTCCAATTAGCTCTGAAATTTTCCCTTTGCTTACCCTCAATTTGATATTTTAACTCTCTCCATACTAGTGACTTATATAAGAAACCATAAACACATGATATAGTCTTATTATGTACCAAGCACAGACCTAAGCACTTCATGTGTGTGTATATATATGTAATATGTATATATATTTTATTGCACTTTAGGTTCTGGGGTACATGTGCAGAACATGAAGGATTGTTGCATAGGTACCTACATGGCAATGTGGTTTGCTGCCTCCATAAACCTGTCACATATATCTGGCATTTCTCCCCATGTTATCCCTCCCCAACCTCCCTACACCCTGCTGTCCCTCCCCTATTCCCCTGCAATGTGTGTGATGCTCCCCTCCCTGTGTCCATGTGTTCTCATTGTTCAACACCAACCTAAGAGTGAAAACATGCAGTGTTTGATTTTCCGTTCTTGTTTCAGTTTGGTGAGAATGATGGTTTCCAAATTCATCCATGTCCCTAAAAGGGACACAAACTTATTGTTTTTTATGGCTGCATAGTATTCCATGGTGTATATGTGTCATATTTTCCTTGTCCAGTCTATCGTCAGTGGGCATTTGGGTTGGTTTAAGGTCTTTGCTATTGTAAATAGTGCCTCAGTGAACATACATATGTATGTGTCTTTGTAATAGCATGATTTATAATCTGTTGGATATATACCCAGTAATGGATTGCTGGGTCAAATGGAATTTCTATTTCTAGGTCCTTGAGGAATTGCCACACTGTCTTCCGCAATGGTTGAACTAATTTACACTCCCACCAACAGTGTAAAAGTGTTCCTGTTTCTTCACATCCTCTCCAGCATCTGTTGTCTCCAGATTTTTTAATGATCACCATTCTAACTAGCATGAGATGGTATCTCAATGTAGTTTTGATTTGCATTTCTCTAATGACCAGTGGTGATGAGCATTTTTTCATATGTTTGTTGGTCTCATTATGTCTTCTTTTGCAAAGTGTCTGTTCATGTCCTTTCCCCACTTTCAAATAGGTTTGTTTGTTTTTTTCTTGTAAATCTGCTTTAGTTCTTTGTAGATTCTAGATATTAGCCCTTTGTCAGATAGGTAGATGGCAAAAATTTTTTCCCATTCTGTTGGTTGCCAGTTCACTCTAATGATTGTTTCTTTTGCTGTACAGAAGCTCTGGAGTTTAATCAGACCCCATTTGTCTATTTTGGCTTTTGTTGCCAATGATTTTGGTATTTTAGTCATGAAATCCCTGCCTATGCCTATGTCTGAATGGTTTTGCCTAGGTTTTCTTCTAGGGTTTTTATGGTGTTAGGTCTTATGTTTAAGTCTTTAATCCATCTGGAGTTAATTTTAGTGTAAGGTTTAAGGAAGGGTTCCAGTTTCTGTTTTCTGCACATGGCTAGTGAGTTTTCTCAACACCATTTATTAAACAGGGAATCCTTTCACCATTGCTTGTTTCTGTAAGGTTTGTCAAAGATCAGATGGTTGTAGATGTGTGGCATTGCCTCCGAGGCCTCTGTTCTGTTCCATTGGTCTATATCTCCGTTTTGGTAGCAGTACCATGCTGTTTTGATTACTGTAGCATTGTAGTGTAGTTTGAAGTCAGATAGCATGATGCCTCCAGCTTTTTTCTTTTTGCATAGGATTGTCTTGACTATGCTGGCTCTCTTTCGATTCCAACATTCAAGAGCCAGTTGCTCAGTTTCCATGAAGTGTGGTTCTGAGTTAGTTTCTTAATCCTGAGTTCTAATTTGATTGCATTGTGGTCTGAGATACTGTTTGTTATGATTTCTGTTCTGTTATGATTTGCTGAGGAGTGATTTACTTCCAATTATATGGTCAATTTTAGAGTAGGTATGATGTGGTGCTGAGAAGAATGTATATTCTGTGGATTTGGGGTGGAGCGTTCTATAGATACCTATTAGGTTTGCTTGGTCCAGATCTGAGTTCAAATCCTGGAAATCCTTGTTAATTTTCTGTCTCATTGAGCTGTCTAATATTGACAGTGGAGTGTTAAAATCTCCCACTATTATTGTGTGGGAGTCTAAGTCTCTTTGTAGTTCATTAAGAACTTGCTTTATGTATGTGGGTCCCCCAGTATTGGGTGCATATATATTTAGGATCATTATCTCTTCTTGTTGCATTGATCCTTTTGCTGTTATGTAATGCCCTTCTTTGTCTCTTTTGATCTTTGTTGGTTTAAAGTCTATTTTATCAGAGAGTAATATTGCAACTCCTGCTTTCTTTTGCTCTGAGTTTGCTTGGTAAATCTTCCTCCATCCCTTTATTTTGAGCCTATGTGTGTCCTTGCATGTGAGATAGGTTTCCTGGGTACAGCACACCAATAGGTTTTGAGTTTTTATCCAATTTACCAGTCTGTGTCTTTTGATTGGAGCATTTAGCCCATTTACATTTAAAGTTAATAAGGTTATGTGTGAATTTGATCCTGCCATTTTGATATTAGCTGGTTGTTTTGCCAGTTAGTTGATGCAGTTTTTTCATTGTGCAACTCTCTTCACCATTTGGTACCTTTTTGAAGTGGCTGGTACTGGCTGTTCCTTTCTATGTTTAGTGTTTCTTTCAGGAGCTCTTGTGAGGTAGGCCTGGTGGTGACAAAATCTCTCAGCAATTGCTTGTTCATAAAGGATTTTATTTCTCCTCTGCTTATGAAGCTTAGTTTGGCTGGATATGAGATTCTGGGTTGAAAGTTCTTTTCTTTAAAGATGTTGAGTATTGGCCCCCACTCTCTTCTGGTTTGTTGGGTTTCTGCTGAGAGATCTGCTGTGGGTTTGATGGGCTTCCCTTTGTGGGTAACCTGACCTTTCTCTCTGGCTGCACTTAGCATTTTTTCCTTCATTTCAACTCTGGTGGATCTGATTATTATGGGCCTTGGGGTTGCTCTTCTTGAGAAATATCTTTGTGATGTTCTCTGTATTTCCTGGACTTGAATGTTGGTCTGCCTTGCCAGGTTGCAGATGTTCTCCTGGATAATAGCCTGAAGAGTGTTTTCCAGCTTGGATTCATTCTCTCCATCACATTCAGGTACACCTATCAAACGTAGATTAGGTCTTTTCACATAATCCCAAATTTCTTGGAGACTCTGTTCATTTATTTTCACTCTTTTTTCTCTAACCTTGCCTTCTTATTTTATTTCTTTGAGTTGGTCTTCAATCTCTGATATCCTTTCTTCCACTTGGTCAATTCGGCTATTGAATCTTGTGCATGCTTCATGAAGTTCTCGTGTTGTGTTTTTTAACTCCATCAAGTCATTTATATTCTTCTCTAAGCTGTTTTTTCTCATTAGCATTTCATCAAACCTTTTTTCAAGGTTTGTAGTTTCTTTGCATTGGGTTAGAACATGTTCTTTTAGCTCAGAGAAGTTTATTATTACCTATCTTCTGAAGCCGCCTATCCACCAGGCTCCTAATAGTGCCTCCATTGGCCAACCAGAGGGCAAGAAAATACAGACAATGCAGTCCACAGATGTCAGGTTCCTGGCACCTAGAGCAGGGTTTGAAGGACAGAGAGTGGATCTGGAAAAACAGAGAGTAACCAGCACCCAATTATTGCTCAAAGACAATATTTGGTACTTCATAGTCTCTAAAGAAAATAGAAAACAATAAAAAATGGACAAAAATGAAGACTTTTCTAGAAGAGCTACCTAACTACCAAAATCTACAACATGAAATGGAACTGGTAGAGATCTTGTGTGAAGTTTTTAAATACAAAATTCATGTGACTTTTAGGAGTCCCGATTCTCTCTAGTGCTAATTACTGATTTGAAAAAATCTGGAGACAACAGATGCTGGAGAGGATGTGGAGAAATAGGAACACTTTTACACTGTTGGTGGGAGTGTAAATTAGTTCAACCATTGTGGAAGACAGTGTGGCGATTCCTCAAGGACCTAGAAATAGAAATTCCATTTGACCCAGCAATCCCGTTACTGGGTATATATCCAAAGGATTACAAATTGTTCTACTATAAGGACACGTGCACACGAATGTTCATTGCAGCACTGTTTACAATAGCAAAGACCTGGAACCAACCCAAATGCCCATCGACGATAGACTGGATAGGGAAAATGTGGCACATATACACCATGGAATATTATGCAGCCATCAAAAACGATGAGTTTGTGTCCTTTGTAGGGACATGGATGAACCTGGAAACCATCATTCTCAGCAAACTGACAGAAGAGCAGAAGATCAAACACTGCATGTTCTCACTCATAGGTGGGTGTTGAACAATGAGAACACATGGACACAGGGAGGGGAGCACTACACACTGGGGTCAGTTGGGGGGAAATAGGGGAGGGAGGGTGGGGGGTGGGAAGCTGGGGAGAGATAGCTGGGGGAGAAATGCCAGATGTAGGTGATGGGGAGGAAGGCAGCAAATCACACTGCCACGTGTGTTCCTATGCAACAATTTTGCATGTTCTTCACATGTACCCCAAAACCTAAAATGCAATAAAATAAATGGGAAAAAAAAAAAAGAAAATTTTTAAAACCAAGGTGACTTATTTCCATCTACAGAACCTACTTCTCATAACCCTCTTTTTAGAAAAGAGTTTTTTTTCATTTCACTAGCAAAAGTTATTATTTCTACCTCTTAACATTGGTATATCTATTTCCTTCCCTCCTTTTCCACTACTGCTGTTCAAGCTATTATCAATCAAGGCTCCTACTGGCCCTGACAACAGCCAACTCCAGGTATCTGAAATGACAGGCTGCTGTCTGTCCAGAGCCCTGAATATGCTCCCAGAATACAACATAAAACAAATTCAAATAATGGCACTAGGAATTTCACAGAGAAAGATCCTTTACTGATGATGTTCGCCAATTTGCATGTAATTTGCAATAATTTTAACATATAAAATTAGCATTTAATTACCATTCAATCTTTTATTTTTGGCTTCTTTTAGGGTGATCCATTAATTAAGGTGAGAAATTGGATGAATCTGATTCTGCTGAATAAGGGAAATTGACTTTGATCTTTATGTAAAAATTACACATTCAAAGAAATTCATTAATCAGCATTAATTAATATTCTCTCTGACAGTATTTAGTTTCAAGTGTTTAGTAGTGTTGTCTTTTATGAAACTTTCTTTTACATTGCTCTCATAAAGTTTTAAAGTGTGCAAAATTTCTTATTTATTCATTTTTTTCTTTGTCAAGCATGAAGAAATGGAGCCAATTGTCAAGGTTGACCTTGGTATCAATAAAAGGGCAAGTATTTCAAAAGTAACAACTATAACCTCTCTCTCTTTCTCTTCCCATGATACTGCAGAAAATAGAATTTGGAAGGTATTTATGGAAGAGGAAAGTGGAGAATGAAGAATGGGAAACAGCAAGTGGTAACTATGAAGCTTAATTCTCAGTATTTAAAATAACTTTTCTACTTTTAGAGTCACATACTAAAGTATTGAACTCTTTTTCTGTTATAGTCATTAACTAATGGTACATAGTATTTACTACCTTACTGGTACTGGACTTAGCTCTGTACAAAACAATAATAAATAATACAAGCTCACTATTTATCTTTCCTCATTAATATTACAAAAAATATATATAATGTGTGTGTTTATATAAAATATATATACCTATATATTAAATATATATATATATATTTATGTCCTCACATATAAGTGTATATACTTTTATATAATACATATTTTATACACATATATACTTATATATCCTTTTTTTATTGAGGTTAATGTTAGGCCACATATGGAAAACTTATGCCATGTGAGTTATATCCATTGGCACTCCAGACCACCTACAGAACTACAGATGGGGGTCTCATGAACTTTATACTTCATATAGTTCATCAAAATTTCATCAACAAATATTCGAATGTTTACTCTCTGCCCAGGTCTCTATCTGTGTTTACTTAGAAGAACACAAAAATGTTATATGACCCTACCATCCAAAAATTTGTTAATAAAACTTAAACACAGTTTAAAAAATTAAAGGTGAACATTGCCAACTGTCAATGATTAATTTGTTTTAGAAAATATGACCTTTGTGGTAACAAAGAAATAAAAATAATTAGACTAGTTAGAACAACCTTTACAAAAAAGATGGCTAAGACATTTATTGAACACTATGTACCAGCGTGCTACCTTTATTTGCTATTTGATATAGTAAACAGATGAGACAATATCATTTTATAGTATAATGATATGGTACAGGATATTGATTGTAACATAGTATGACGACCATGAGTATATTTAATCTTGCCAAACTTGCTAGACTTTAATTTCTTCATCTCTAAGTGGGGAAGGCCATCAACATTACCTGCCTCATTTGTGACGTTTAAATAAGATTATATATATATATACACACACACACACATAAAACTTTGAACAGTGTTCAACTTCCCACAGCTAATGAATGGTTTACTTGACAGTCTGACTCCCTGTCTGAATCATAACCCTATGCTGTAGGTGGGAGAGGGACACAAAAAGATAGAGGTTAGCTTAAGCAAGTTTTCTCAAAGTGGTCCAATCTATCTACATTATAATTATTGTGCTTACCGTTTTTTAAGAAAAAATCTTATTCTTCTGTTCAATATGACAAACTCAGCCCATGGATTTATCTTCTTTCCTCTTCACAGTCTCTAAAAATGTGAAGAAAGGAAAAAAGAAGCTTCTCTTCCTGTAAACAATGAAGACAGGAATGGGGGAAGCTACCATCCTATAAGAGATCTAAACAGATAGGAAAAAAGAGCAGGTGAATTGCTAATGGATACTACTATAGCTTGCCAGAGTAGCATAAGAAAAAAGGCTCCAGCAGGGAAGGTAGTCTGTCTTTCATTGAAACCCAGAAATTCCACTTTCAATGGAGGTTTAGTCTGAGATGTAGTTTAATTTAAACAGGATATAAATGCAAGTCTTTTCATATTTCCATAGATTCCTTCATCCCTCCTCCCTATCCCAGTGCCACAAACAGTAGGCAGGCAGGTGCTTTCACTCTAGGAAATAATTTTCTTTTTCTTAAGAGAATATTGGACATACCAGTTTTTATTAACCTTGGGGGAGATCTCCTGAGCATGGTGGCAAAGCTAAGTGAGAGCTGAAATTTTCTTCTTCCTTGCTCGTAAAATTGCAGTCCTGACACAAAGGTCAACCATGGGACGAAGGGACACAGTGAATCTACCCAGGCATCTTTTCTATTTTTATTAGTCTAGAGGAGACTCACTTTTCTATTTTATATGTCCAGAGACTGTGCCTTTTTCTATTTTGCCTGCTCAGAGAGGATAGCCTTTTCCAGTTTCAACAATAATGCAGTACAGGTAAGCAGCTGTATGTTGTGGGTTGGAGGCCAAAGATTTCCACTTGCTAGAATATAAGGGCCCCACCACTCTCTTCTCCACTCACACAATAAGCTCAAAGCGTTACCCACTTATCCAGACCTCCATAACCAAGTAAAGTGGAAGACTGCTATGTATGCATCAAATGAGCCTATAAATCGGCATCAGGAAACTGTGGCCCTACCTAGGACAAATCCTACTCACCACCTTTGATCTGCAAGCCATAACTGTTTATAATACATTTTAATGGTTGGGAAAAAGTCAAAAAATATTTCATGTGTGTGTATATCATATGAAATTCAAATTTCTGTCTCCAAAGAGTTTTACTAAAACATAGCCACACTAATTCATTGACATATTATGGCTGATTTTGCATTACAATGTTAGTGTTGAATAGTTGCAATAGACAGCATATGACCCAGAAAATCTAAAATTATTTACCATTTGTCTTTTCACAAAAAATTTTTTTCTATCCCTGCTCTAAAGCATTTTTTAACACACCTTTTCTTAAGAGTTGAAAAGAATGAGTTGGAAAGTTTATATGTTATTAGTTTCCAGACAGTTTTTACCTGCCCTGCACCCCACTTTATATTTGCTTGATTTCTTTTCAGCTAGTATCTTATCCTTTACACTACCTGCTGCTTCCAACCTTGATTGAACATTGAACTCCAAAATCAAGATTCATGTTCATTCTCTTGTTGGAGGGTACCAGTGCCAAGTAGAAATTTTGAAAAAGTCAGGTGAATTTAAGCTGCTTACACAGGAGTAGTTACATCAGGGCAAAACTTTTACCCCTATTTTAGGACCCACAATTTCAAAGACAGAGTTCTCTATAAATAGCCCAAGATGACCAATGCTAAAGAACTGGTTGTTGTCCTTTTATAAAAATCAGTTTTGTTTTTTCTAGCCTAAACTGATGCACTTATGCTTTGTTCATGTATTTTCTCTGGAACAGGTTTAAACTGATCATCAACTACTGCCTTATTCTGTGTTCCTATAGAATGACTTCCTACATAATGACTTCCTTTTCCTTGCCTTAAGGAAAAGACCAAGCTGGTCTCGAGTTCCTGTGGTCTTAAGAGGTCCAGAAAACCAACTGTCAGGTCCTGAAGTTGAATCATGAACTGAATCTGAATAGAGAAGAGAACTGTTAGAGAAACTATTTGGGTAACATGGGGCTACCCAAAGGACAGCAAGTACGTCTTCATTTGCAGTTCCTGACATGTTGTGGGGCTGCCCTCAAAGAAACACAACAGAGTACTGACATCCCAGGAACTGGGCAGATTCTATATACTTTCATTTTATACCCTAGGAATATCTAAAATAATGTGAATTTTCATTTGGGAATTTAAGTGTTCTTTTTTTTTTTTTTGAGACAGAGTTTCGCTCTTGTTACCCAGGCTGGAGTGCAATGGCGCGATCTCGGCTCACCGCAACCTC
>NW_016107488.1:1631617-1632733 GCF_001604975.1 Cebus imitator | reverse complement strand
TTCACCATGTTGGCCAGGCTGGTCTCGAGTTCCTGATCTCAGGTGATCCACCCACCTCGGCCTCCCAAAGTGCTGGGATTACAGGCGTAAGCCACTGTGCCCGGCCTAAGTGTTCTTTTAGTATGTTTTGATATAAGCACATGAAGGATCCAGAGGCACCTACAACAATGAAACTGAAATACAAAGAAACAGAAAGAAGGACAAACACAGGATTGACTGTGGATACCTCACTCCAGAATTCCCCATCCAGTGAGTCCTAGAGTACGTAGAAATGGAATAACCTCAGCAAGTTTTCAGGGTTAAGACCAGAGGATTCCATTGTGCAAGGTCTGATTAGAGTTCAGGTTATGCTTATGGTATAATTCTATTATCACATGTGTCTAATACCAATCATTGACTCTAATGCTGTTCTATAAAAGGATAAGTCTTATTCAGGACAAAGCATATACTGAAGAAGTATGAGGCAAATCTACTTAGAATAGTTGGCATTTGTCTCCTGGATATTACTAGGAAGGCTGCCAGTTCATTTGCCTTTAAAAAGACAGAGACAAAATTCGTGAAAGCAAATTGGTCCATGTAATGCACTGGAATTTATTGCCTAAACTCCATAAAAAAGATAACATAAATATTATACAATGAATTCATGAAAAGATAATATTGTGTCAAATTGAACTTATTAAAATTATAATCATGCACAATTAAGAAGACATCTACTATGCTTTAGTCATGTACTAGCTCTAGACAAAATTTAAGATCAACATAACATAACAGCAATTATAATAATGGACCTTTAATTCACCATTAGATAGATTCACAATTGAAATGAAGTAATCCATGAACAATTAATAAAGCATATTAACCCTTAAGCATTTCAAATTCTGTACACTTTCTCTCACAAATACTGTTCCTTAACTTTTAGCAGCATAAAATATTTAGACTTTGTGGAATAAAAGTATGCATTATTTTAAAGTATACTACCAGAGTAGACATTACAGAAACAGGTTTGATATTCATCATATATGCCAATTAAAATTATACTGAGAGATATTTTGTTTTTGTTTTTGTTTTTGATACAGTCTCACTCTGTCGCTCAGGCTGGAGTGCAGTAGTGTGATC
>NW_016107488.1:1628575-1630722 GCF_001604975.1 Cebus imitator | reverse complement strand
CCCCCACCGTCCCTCCCCTATTTCCCCCCAACTGACCCCAGTGTGTAGTGCTCCCCTCCCTGTGTCCATGTGTTCTCATTGCTCAACACCCGCCTATGAGTGAGAACATGCGGTGCTTGATCTTCTGCTCTTCTGTCAGTTTGCTGAGAATGATGGTTTCCAGGTTCATCCATGTCCTTACAAAGGACCCAAACTCATCATTTTTGATGGCTGCATAATATTCCATGGTGTATATGTGCACATCCTTGTTTTAAAATTGTTACAGAAAAATACAATGTAAACTTAGATTTTCCTGTGTGTGTGTTTTTTTTTTTAACACTGTTAATGAGCTAGGAAAGATATAAAGGAGGTACGTGGATTCTTTTATACCACAGGTGGTCCATTGGAATACTCTGAAAATAGTAACCATCTAAAGTGATACCTCTTAATTGCAAATTAATTTCACCAATAGCTTCCTAATAGAGAGCCGTCAATGCACCTGTCTCACCCTATTCAGGATGCTGTAACAAAATATCAGACTGATGTTTTTTAAACAATAGAAACATATTTCTCATGGTTCTGATGGCTGGGGAGTTCAAGATCAAGGCAACAGTAGATTTAATGCCTGATGAGGACCTGCTTTCTGATTCATAGATGGCTCTTCACTGTGTCGTCACTTGGTGGAAGACATAAGGCAGCTCTTTAGGGCCTCTTTTGTAAGGGCACTAATTCCATTAATAAGAGCTCCACCTTTTGTGAAGTGGCCTAATCACCTCCCAAAGGCCCCATCTCTTAGTAACATTACGTTGGTGATTAAATTCCAGCATATAAATTTTGAGGGGTCACAAACATTCAGACTGTAATAGCATCATTGGAACACACATTGTACATTATATATATAATGTATTTCCATAGTACTCTTGCTCTAGAAAATACAGTGTAATGAATAAAATTAAATATTTAAGTTCCCTTTCATTGACATGTCCAACAACCTTCCTTAATCTTTGATATCTTATTATTTTAAAATTTGTCCAGTAGTCCATCCAAAGTCCAATAGCAATTAAGTAACAACATTTGAATCTAGATCTTTTAGAAAACTTCCTTTTTCCTAATTCCTTGCTGCACAGGATAAGAATGTTATGCAATTTATGATCTCATGTAACTTTTGTTGTTGTCATTGTTTTTTTACAACTTAATGTCTGAAAGAAAAAAATAGTTTGGGTAATTTGTTGCAGAGTGATGTTTACTTACTTTTGCATTTTGGATTTGGAAGAGCATCTTTGATTTATATGAAGAATGACTGAGCATCCTAAATAGCTCAAGTGTGGGGAAAAGGATAAACAGTTGGTCAAGTGGAGAACTGGAAAAGTGTGAATTAGCATTTGCCTTCTGAGGATGCCTACTAGCAGAAGGCAATGAGATACTGGTTATTAAACAGTATAATGATATTAATTGCCAAAAATCATCAAGTGACAATTTCTAGATAACAGCCAGTGGTACTTTTCATAATTTTTATCTAATTTCATCTCTATAACTCTATGCATAGATGCCAGAATTTTCCTTCATTACAGTAGTAAGGAAACTGAAGCTCAGAGAGGTTAATAAGCTTAACCAGGGTTATAAAGTAAGTGTCCAGTTCATAATTCACACTTAGTACTGTTTTCTATACTCACATATGCTCCCCTTTTGCTACAATGCCCACTCTTCTGCCCTACAAAAAAAAGTATGTTTTAGTGATTTCAGCTTACAGAATGCTTTGTTTCTAAACAGTATTAAAATAGTAAGTCAAAGTGTATTTTTCTTCAAACGGTGTGAATGTAAGAAAATTACATCATTATCTATGATAATGAATAGCACAAGCTATGAGAACACTTGGTGGAATGTGATTGTCTGTGGAAGAGTGTATGACTGATGTGTGAGTGTGAGTGATGTATGACAGTGATAACTTTATTTTGAACCAGGCTTTCCTCATGCACTACTCGAATGCTGCTTCTTTGCTCTTCTTTATGTATTCTAATCACCTTGGAATTTTTATTCTTCCTTTAATCTATCCAATTCCTCAACTTTTTTTTTTTTTTTTTTTGGGTGGGGGACAGAGTTTCGCTCTTGTTACCCAGGCTGGAGTGCAATGGCGCGATCTCGGCTCACCGCAACCTCTGCCTCCTGGG
>NW_016107488.1:1593641-1628506 GCF_001604975.1 Cebus imitator | reverse complement strand
ATTTTTAGTGGAGACGGGGTTTCACCATGTTGACCAGGATGGTCTCGATCTCTTGACCTCGTGATCCACCCGCCTCGGCCTCCCAAAGTGCTGGGATTACAGGCTTGAGCCACCGCTCCCGGCCAATTCCTCAACTTTTAAGAAACAATTACAGTCTAGTTTCTTCTAGGGAAGTTTTGCCACATATTTTAATGAAATAATATCATTTTGTTTATGGTCTATACCCAGATCTTAGCTCTTAATAACAAACTATATGGTATTTTTATCTATTTACTTACCTAAACTGTAAACATCTTTGATCTCTCGACAATAAGCTTTCAATGCATAGCAAATACTAGGAATAAAAATCAGTCATTTGATGAATAAGTTGTCATATCAAATATGCCTTTTAAATTATGTATATGGTAATTAGTTTATTTGTTAGAGCAAGGAATCCAGGGTATGCATTTAATCCTGCCAAAGTAGTATGTTTTGCACAAAACTAAATTCTGATCCAAATCTGGATAATATTTCCAAGCTCCAGACACCAGTTTCAGACTGCAGAATATGGATACCTCACTCACTCAAGCAGAATTTAATTGAATAAAACAGAGAATAACTTCTCTGTCTTGGATTCCACATAAGGCACTTCTGGTATAGAGATTAAACAGATGGAGTCTCCTCTTTAATGAATTCAGTCCTATGGTAGAGGAGACAGATTTGTAGAGACAGATAAAATGTTCAGAGTTTAATGTTTTATTGGGCCTTGGAAAGAAACAGTTATGTCACTGTTTTCTGTGTCACAAGAAAGCTGTCCAGTTGGACATCTAGAGGTCTCATAGAGAGATATCAGCTTGGTAAACTAGACCAATAAAGTTCTCATCTGGCTGGCTTAGAAATTTGATATTGACAAATCAGAAAAAAGAACCCTGAGTCTTTGGGACATAAGTCTACTAAGGATGTCCTTGATATGAGTATGTTAATTTGCAAATAAAACAAAGTAATCATATCTGCGACCCACTCATTCTTTCCAGGTTTGTGGCAAGAATAAAATCAGAGTGATTTTCTCTATAATTACTAGTATCCAGCTTTGGAAACCTAACCACTTTATGTCTTAGTTCACAATTCTGTAAAATACTGATAATGGTAATACCTACCCTAATATTGTTGTGTGATAATTAAATAAGTTTATATATATATATATACACACACACATATATATAGTCAATATATTCAATATATACAATGCTTACACAGTTTCTTGCACATTGTATGCACAACAATAACATAATATTATTTTAACATTTAATGATATGGTTTATAACAGCTTAATGTATACAATACCATAGTAGGGTTGTAACAGTCAAGAAATCTGAGCTGGTGAATTTATTTTTCATTAATTTAGTTATTTCCTAATATCTATTGAGCACCTGACATAAGTCATTCTTTTGCTTGGTGCTGGTAATATAGTAATCAACCAATCAAATTGATATTTTTCTCCTAACAAAGCTTAAATTATAATAAGAAATTTATCAAGTAACTATGATAATATATGACGGCTGCTATTGTTTGGAGTGGGGTGGGCTGTGATTGTTAATTGTATGTGTCAATACAATTGAGCTGTGCAGTAACCAGATGTCTGGTCAAACATTCTGGGTTTTTCTGTGAGGGAAGTTTTTGCATGAGATTAACATTTAAATCAATAGACTAAATAAAGCAGTTTGCCCTTCCTCATATGGGTGGGCCTCAAGCATTCAGTTGAAGGTCTAAATAGAACAAAAAGGTTGACCTTCCCCTGAGTAAGAATCAATTTCTCCTGCCTGATATCCTTTATACCAGGACACTGGGTTTTTTCCTGCCTTTGAACTTGAACTGCAACATAAGCTTTTCCTGGGTCTCAACCTGCTGGCCTTTAGATGAAAACTATACTTACAACTCTCCTAATCCTGAGGTCTTTGAACTTTTATTAGAACTAAGCCCTCAGTTTTCCTGAATCTCCCACTTGCTGGCTCACCCTGCTGATCTTGGGACTTGCCCACTTCCATAATCACATGAGCCAACTCCTTGTAATTAATTTCTTTATGAATGTGTTTAGCTTATACACACACATCCTATTGTCTCTATTACTTTGGAGAATGCTGGCTAGGGAGGACTTACTTCCTAATTATAATATTTCCTTCCATGTAGAGGGAGCTTAACCTGGATTTTCCATGAACATAACCTGGATTGTACCTATTCGCTTGTCTCATAGGGAGGAGGAGTAAATTTTCTTAAAGGTTAGTTTAGGATAAGAAAATTGGATGTGCATAACCCCCAATTCCTTCTCATTCTCCCCCACTTGCTCCACTCCCTGATAAAAGCATGTTCTGTCCTATGCCATGTGTTGGGACAAGACTGTGCTCAAGCATCCATCACTGTGCATAACTGTATTGATAGCCCAATTCTGAAGTTCAGGTTAGAAAGCCCATTTACTGGCAAATGTAAGCTACATTCTCCAATATTCACTTTATTAGTAGTGCAGGTGGTATTTTTGCCTCCACCTGCTATAATCTTTTTTCTAATTCTCGTTTCATTCAGAACTCAAGTGGGTATGTAGAGATTTAATTGTTGGATAATTTGACCTTCAAATAGCTATAATGCAGTAAACACACATAGGAGGGATTTAATCTAGAAAGACAGGAAAGGCCTATTGAAGGAAGTAATGCTGGGATATAAGTTGACCACTAAAAGAGAGAGGAGGAGAGTCTAGCACACAGTGGGCTCTTCTTCTGTTTCTGAATGAGCACTGCTTATGGAGCTTTTTACTTTCCATTATTTATGTTGACAAATGCTCCTTTTAGACTTTATTAATTACATTTGACTCTTCAACGTCTTTAGGCATGTTAAAACAGTTTTTATCTTCAGTTACAGACTCATTTTTTGTTAAAGTTTTCAATAATCCATTTAAATTATTGCCCTTTTGCAAGTTAATTTTCCATGATTATTATAAATAATAATAGCTATCAATTATAGCTTACTCACTATCTGTCAAGGAGCATGGAAAGAATTTTGTATACATAATCTCATTTGATACTTATAAAACTCTAATTTGAATAGTGTTACTATCCCCATATTCAGATGAAGAAGTTAATGCTTAAGAGACCAAGTGACATATCCCTCAGACACATAGTTAGGTGGAAACAAGTTGCACTATTTTAACTCCAGTGTCCATATTTCTAAAAAATACAGTTTACTTTCTTAAAAGCTAATGTTATTTCTAAGTATTGGATTACCTATTTTCAACTTTAATTATAACAAAACCATGTGAACAAACTTCTATAGGACATCAGCAAGGAAAAGGCACTGTGCTACATCCAATTCCTTACACTGACAAAATGGTTAAGTTATAAGACCGTATAATGCTGAGTAAAATTTATGTGGAGAAATGGTATATATATATATGAAATTGGAGTGAGAAAGATAGTATTTCCTCTATAACTGGTATGTGTGCGTGTGTGTGTGTGTGTGTCTATATATACATATATATATATACTTTTTAGAATTTAATTAAAACCCAAACATAATTAGCTTTAATGAGGTATTGAGTAATTTATGAAATATGTTTGCACACATATTAGCATACTATTTGATGCCTAAATCAATATCCTCCTTCCTGAGACTTCCTTATGAACAATTTTTGAAATGCAGAAATACATGAATACATGCTTGGAATTAATTAAGTTCAATTCAACAAAAATTTACTAAGCATTAACAATGTGCAAAATATTGTGCCAGAAACAATGGAGAATACAAATTCAATCTTCAAGGATATCACAATGTCTTATATGTGATTTCTTATTCTCATTTCTATTCACAGAAGTTATTTTATTATTTCCTAAGTGAGCTTCCTGTTTTCCTTCCTCTATTTGTTTTGCTGCCCAATATAAATGAGAGATGGGATCCTTCATAAACCATATTTTTATTGCCTTGCACCATGGCAAAGAGAAATGGCAGGTGAATAAGAATTTTCTCTTTCTAACTAAAATTTTAACAGCACCTAGAACACCGTCATCATAAAAAATAATTGATTGTGGTGTTGATGCCAGTATTTACTTCCTTGGCAATTTATTTGACTGGAAAAGCATTACAGTGAATAAGATGCTCTAGCCATTCTAAATATCAGTAATGCCTGGCAAATGTTCCCCTATATTCTGAAACGTTTCTGAGATATGCACAGCTATTTGTTCAAATTAATAGTGTCTATATGACAGTTAGTGTACCACCTGCTCCCCAAGGGCAGAAAAAACAGAAAAAAATCAAGCAAGAGGAATAAAAGCAAACTTAGGTAAAAAACTTCTTCTAGAAGAAAACAGAATTTGTGAACATCTATCTCCCCTCTAATATCCTTTTTTTACAGAGGCAACTTTAGTGTAAGTTTTTGGAATGCAGACTAGAGGTTTGCCTTATAATTCTTGGCATATCAGATTATACTCAAGGTGTATACCCTGTAGACATTAAACGAAAATTGCTTGGTACAGTGATTGATTCTGTGTGCCCTTCTTATGGCCTCAATCTCTCATGTTTCAATCTACACTGATAAGATGTTAATTAAAAGTAAAAAACACAACACTTTTGGGGAAGGTATGCAGCGAATGAGGAGTAAGGAGATTTAAGAAAGTCTTTTTAGCAGCACAGTGAATTTAGATTGGAGAGAGGAAAATAAAGAATGACTTTCTGCAACAGCTTGTCATTCTGTAATTACAACAATCACTTTCAAGAACTGTCTGGATATTAAAGTGGTAAAACTAAAATCAATCTAATTATCCACAGTGAACCTTCCTTCCATCAATTTCCATTACAAGGGAAGCAAAATTGGCCATTACTTACCACTTCAATATTAATGCTGCCTCCAGCCCCACTGAGAGGTACTTAGATGCACACCATTTGTTAGAAATCTGAAAGTGATTCCTTTGACTATTAGCGCATGCACAGCAAGAGAGAAGAGACAGAGAGAAATTACTAGCTCATTTTTTTTTCTTTCAATAAGCAGGCACTAGGCTTAGCGTTGTGACCATAAACACACATAAGATGAGTAGTCTTTATTCAAGGAATTCAGAGTCTGGTTAGGGAGAAATGCACATAGGTAATAATGAAACAATATGGTAAATGCAATGATTGAGAGATTTACATAGTAATGAGTGGAAGTAGCTAGTCAAGTCAGAATGTTTATAAAAGAGAGAGAGGGGGATATTAGTCATGGATGTAACTGAGCTGTTTCTTGGAAGAAATTGTAGTGAGAAAGATAGCATTTCCTCTAGAAGTAAAGGCCTGAGCAAAATCATGGAGGTGAGACATACCAAGGGGTAAGTATAGAGCCACAAGCAATTTGCATTCTGTATCCTGGTAAACCAGGCAGAGACTGACAGCTGTAAAAAAAGCAATGAGATAGTGAGGTATACTTGGTGTTCCATTTTAAAGAAAAAATAATTTCCTTATAAGATATTAAAGAATCCAAATGTTTACAAGCTTTGGAGCTATACAGTTAAGATCTGTGTGCTAATTGTTCCATTGCCCTTCCAGATCCATTCTTCACTCATCTTAATTCTGTGTTCTTCCCTGGGGAGTGACCTGTACAGGCTACATCGAGAGTTCTCATGCCTTCTGATTTTCAGTTGGGTTTGACCAATGGGAATCCTAGTCAGAAGATTAGAAGGAGGTTGAGAGTGAAGTCAGAATATTTATCTGGCTTCCACCCTCTGATAGCATCTTGAGCTGGTATGTTTCTTAGATATTCAAAGATCTCTGCTTCTTTCAAAGCAGTCAGCCTTACCTACTTAAAATTTTCCCATGTTCTGTTAATCAATTTCCTCACGTCATCCTATAGAACCAAGATGTAGTAATATCTTGTTCAGACTATTACACCATCTGTTGTGGTTGCTTTACATCCAAACCTCTGAAAATTGTCTCTCTATGAATAAAGCTTCCATGAATTGTCCTACTTTAAAAATGGCCATCGTTTCCTGTTGGGACCTGAATTGATACATGTTGCATTTAGATAAATCAAACTAGAGGCCGTAATGAGAGTGCTTTAAAAAGTAGAAAGAGGAGATGGCTCAGCAAAGACCTAGTGACATCCGTATTACTGGATCAATGATAGTTGATGCAGAGAAATGAAAAAATTAATAAGCATTTGAAGGTAAAATCAGTTGAATGTATTAATTGGTTGGGAAGACAGGCAAAGGAGAGGGGAAACTCAAGAACTATTTCCAGTTTTCTAATTTTCAAGTTTTTAATGCCAGTAACTAGATAGATTATAGTGCTAACAGAGACTACAGATACAGGAGAAATTTGTGGAGAAAGAAAATAAGTTTATTTCCATAAATTTTGACTTTGAGATGTCTAGACCTGCTGGACATGTGAAAATAGAAACAATCAGGACAGAAAACAATACCTTTGAAAGTTGTCAGCTGTCAGCAGGTAGGATTTAAATCATGAGACTGATAATATTGAGCTGGGATAGAAACCCTGGAAAGACCAACATTTAAGGAAATAGTTCTCAAACTTGAAGGCTTGTAAGTTCTATACAGAATGTGTATAAAAATGCACTGTCCAAAATCCTTAATTTATGACTTTGATTCAGTAGGTAGAGTGGTGGGTTAAGAGATTTTACCCTCTGCACATATATCCAAAGTAATTCTGATTACATAGTTTGCAGACCATACTTACGGAAATATTAATTTAAGGATGGAAAAATGAAGAAATGTTCATAAAAGAGAGAAAACAATGTAATATCAAGAAAATACACAAAACTCCTAAAACTCAACAAAAAAATAAAACAACCTGGTTTAAAAATGGGCAAAAAGCTTGAATAGACATTCTCCAAAGATGACCAGGACAATAAGTACATCAAAAAATGATAAACATCAATACTCATTAGAAAAATGCAAATCAAAACCACAAGGAAATACTATCCATTTATTAGGATGACTACTATCAGAAACACTGAAAATAAGTACTGCCAAGGATGTGGAAAAATTGGAATCCTTGAGCAATGTTGGTGGAAATGCAAAATGATACAACCACTATGGAATCTATATGGTACTTCCTCATAAAATTTCAAAAAGTTACCTATGATCCAGTAATTCAACTTTTGAATTTCAGAAGAATTGAAGGGTCTTTAAGAGATAGTTGTACACACATTTATAGCAGCATTATTCACAATAGATAAACTGCGGGAGCCAAACAAGTGTCTATCTACATATAAATGTGTAAACAAAATGTACTATATAAATACAATAGATTATTATTCATCCTTAAAAAGAAAGGAAATGCTAACGTATGCTACAACATAAGAGAACCTTGAGAACATTATGCTATGTGAAGTCAGTCATGAAGAGTCAAATACTACATGATTGCAATTATCCAGATTACCTATAGTAGTTAAAATTACACAAACATAAACTAGAATGGTGGTTGCCAGGGGTTGGGGACAGAGATGAATGATGGATTATTGTTTAATGGGTATAGAGTTTCAGTTTTACATGATGAAAAGAGTATCAGAGGTGGATTAGAGTGATGGTCACTTAGTAATATAAATGTAGTTAATATCATTGAACTGTATACTTAAAAAAAGTTAAGATTGCAAATATTATGTGTATCTTACCACAATAAAATAAATTTTAAATTACAAAAATAAACACTACTGTTTTCTCCCCAAAAGAGAAAGAGGTCAGAACTTGACAACAAAGAGTATTTTCAAGATGGAGAGAACAATCAGCAATGTCAGATGAAGTAGATGACCACGTGTCATAAATGAGTTACTCTACTATAAAACAAGGAATTATTGCCCCTAAATTTTAATACATTTTCCGTATACTCCCCCCAAAAATCCTGCATCTGCATTTGAACAAGAATGTAATTTAAATATTCCTGATGTTCCCAAGGATTAGATGTATCTACTAAGAAACTTGTGAGTGGAGCACCCATTGATTTAATAAATATGCTGTATTAGTCCATTTTCACATTGCTAATAAAGACATACCTAAGACTAAAAGGAAAAAGAGGTTGAATTGTACTTACAGTTCCATGTGACTGGGGAGGCCTTAGAATCATGGTGGGAGGCAAAAGGCACTTCTTACATGGTGGTAGCAAGAGAAAATGAGGAAGACGCAAAAGGGGAAACCCCTGATAAATTCATAAGATCTCATGAGACTTATTCACTATCATGAGAATAGCACCGGAAAGATGGGCCCCCATTATTCAGTTACCTCCCCCTGAGTCCCTCCCACAACACATGAGAATTCTGGGTGATACAATTCAAGTTGAGACTTGGGTGGGGACAGAGCCAAGCCACATCATTCTACCCCTGGCCCCTCCAAACCTCATGTTCTCACATTTCAAAACCAGTCATGCCTTCCAACTGTCCCACAAAGTCTTAACTCGTTTCAGTATTAACTCAAAAGTCCACTGTCTAAAGTCTCATTTGAGATAAGGCAAGTCCCTTCTGCCTATGAGCCTGTAAAATCAAAAGCAAGCTACTTAATTCCTAGATGCAATGGGGGTATAGGTATTGGGTAAATAAAGCCATTCCAAATGAGAGAAATTGGTCAAAATAAAGGGGTTACAGGGCCATGCAAGTCCGAAATCCAGAAAAACAGTCAAATTTTAATGCTCCAAAATTATCTCCTTTGACTCCAGGTCTCACATCCAGGTCACACTGATGCAACAGGTAGGTTTCCATGGTCTTGGGCAGGTCCACCCCTGTGGCTTTGCAGGGTATAGCCTCTCTCCTAGCTGCTTTCATGGGCTACCATTGAGTGTCTGTGGCTTTTCCAGCACACTGTGCAAGCTGTCAGTGGATCTACCATTCTGTGGTATGGAAGAGTTGACTTCTATGTACCTTCAGGCACAACATCATGTGGAAGCTGCCAAAGCCTGGGCTTCTACCCTCTGAATCCACAGCCCAAGCTGTACATTGGCTCCTTTCAGCCACCGTGGGAGCAGCTGGGACACAGAGCACACCAAGTCTCCACAAATCTCTAGGGCAGGGGCAAATGCTACCAGTCTTTTTGCTAAAACATAAAAAGAGTTACATTTGTTCCAGTTCCCAACAAGTTCCTCATTTCCAGCTGAGACCACTTCAGCCTGAACCTTATTGTTCATATCACTATCAGCATTTTGAGAAAAGCCATTCAACAAGTCTCTAGGAAGTTCCAAATTTTCCCACATTTTTCTGTCTTCTTTTGAGTCCTTTAAACTGTTCCAACCTCTGCCTGTTACCCAGTTCCAAAGTCGTTTCCACATTTTTGGGTATCTTTTCAGCAACACCCCACTCTACTCATACCAATTTACTGTATTAGTCAATTTTCATGCTATTGATAAAGACATATCCAAGACTGGGAAAAATACGAGGTTTAATTGGACGTACAGTTCACCATGGCTGTAGAGGCCTCAGAATCAAGGCAGAAGATGAAAGGTTCTTCTTACATGGCAGCAGGAAGAGAAACTGAGGAAGAAACTCCTGATAAACCCATCAGATCTTGTGAGGCTTATTCACTACGACAAGAATAGCATGGGGAAACCTAAAATGCAAAAAAAAATAATAATAAATTTAAAAGAAATTTTTTTAAGTTAAAAAAAAAAAAAGAATAGCATGGGAAAGACCAGCCCCATGATTCAATTACCTTCATCTGTGTCCCTCCCACAACATGTGGAAATTCTGGGAGATAAAATTCAAATTGAGATTTGGGTGAGGACACAGCCAAACCATATAATATGAATAAAAGAAATATTTTATCAATATAAAATAAAAGATCAAAATGTAAAGCAAAGGAAACATTAAAGTATCACTGCCTATTTTCCTGCACCAGGTCATATTTCTTCTGAAAAGTATATGAAAATTACAAATAAACAACAAAACATCAAAACCTTGGGCTTGTTTGCCAGAAACATAATGGGCTGGCATTAACATAGATGTGGTTTTAGAATGGTTTTGGTGGTCACTCGATAATCTTGGAAGAACAAGGATTCTTGAGGAACATGATGAACTCACGCTTGTTTCACATTAAGCACCCCCTGAATCCTCAGGTTGGGTTGGCTAGTCTTAGAATCAATTTGATGCATAGAAAAACAATGTATCCTTGAAAACATTTAGTTCTTCCAAAAGCACCTAAATGTCTGCATGTTCATGGATTCACCTGATTTTGAGTCTTCAAATGATAATTATCCATGCCCATACAGCTTCATTTTTCTTGTCCTCAAATATTTGAAAGTTACTACTCCAATGAAAATACATCTTGCCACCTTGAAAACAAGGTCACATGCACCAAGCAAATAGAAAATCTCAGTTTTTCAGATGAGAATAATGCTGGAGATTTTCTAAAAGCTTCATTATACACCAGAAATTTTATCTGGCTTTCAAGCTTTCAGAAAAGTGTATATGTATCTCCCTAATTGTGTTTATCATGGACTTAAGCTAATTCTATGCTGATCTCCTTTGCTGAAAACAAACGGCCTTCTCATAACCCTGCTATATTTTTTTTTTTTGCTTTTTTCACTACTGCTTAAATTGCTTTCTCTCATTGTGTATTCTTATTTACTTCACATTGCCTATTTACATCCTTTATCTGTCTATAATAGCCTTACTTACTCATGTCCCTTACAGCACAGATCCATATTATTGTAATGCTGTTCCCTAAAACAGCTTGTCCATTTTGCTATTCTATTCTGCTACCAGGCCAATCTTGCTTCCCAGACTAAAAGGCTGAACACTGCATATTGATTGGATACACAGCAAATTTAAGCTATATTTATAATTTCAGATGCAGAATGGACAGTGGTTAAGTAGCTATGCCATCTAGAACATGGATTTTAAAATTTTTCTAATTTATCAAGTCTTGGTTTTCGCACTGATAAAACAATTGAGGGACAATTAAGGATTTTCAGGTAGCTGGGCAATTGTCTAAATCCAAATTCCTCTAGTCATTCTTCAAAACTATGCCAATAAACAACAAACAAATGAAGGAACCACAGATCTTTCATACTTCCAGCGTTAAAAAATTTAAATTTGAAGTGATTAAAATCAGTAATAATGAAAAATTAAATTAAATACAAATTTGCAGCATGCCTTTTTATTAAACCTCCGTTGCAAGAATTTGTAGAGTGTCAAGGAGGTCCAGAAAAAAACTGTGCTAACTGCAGAACAAAAGTTGGAGATAAAATCACACCAGAAAGAGAAAGTCTTCCTTATAAGCAAAAATATTGAAAAAAAATTAGTGTATCAGAACTATGAAAACAGAAAAAGCATTTAAAAATCTACCTAGGATTCAAAGAGGTGGTTTTGGAAAGGTGATAGATACTTCTGGGAGATACAAGGCTAAAAAGAAAGAGAAAAATGCTGAAAACTGTAAAATGAAGGGTAAAAGTAGAAATAAGAAAAATTTCACAATCCCTTAAGACAAAAATAAACTAAAAATGTCAAAGGAAATAACTGTATCCTCACTGACAAAAATAGAAAAGTGTCATCAACTAAAGACACTATGATATTTTGTCTAAAGGAATGTGCTCTTGAACTATAATCTCATAAACAAACTCAAACCACAATGTTTATCCCAGAGACACAAAGATGCAAGAGGTACTTATCATACAAAGATACTAATAAGAAGAAAATAGAAAATGAGAATTAAAGCATTCTGCTGTTAAGTGTTCTCCATCCCAAAAATATCACTAAAGTAGAAGAAAACTTTATCACAACACTCTATTCTGAGTTAAGTAAGCTTCATAAAAATCAGAGATATGAAAGTAAAATATCTTGAATCAGAAATATAAAAAGTAAAAACAAAATTATACAAAAACCAGGAAGGAATGTAATGAGAAATGACTGAATATAGGAAAGAAATGAAAGAAAAAAAAAAAAAAAAAAAAAAGAAAAAAACATAAAAATGACAACAAAATTACAAGATGCCCAAAGGAGAATACATTTTTAAAAATTTAATGAGGGCTTGAATAAAAGCAGAAAAACAGCTAAAAACATAAAAATAAAATAGCAAACTAAGTAAAAGAGAAAATGCAAGGAGAAAGACAAAATAGAAAAAGCAAGAGACATTTCAAAAATTCAGCAGATGTATAAAGACCTAAAGAAACAAAATGAACATATTGAGCAAAGGCAATATTTAAAACTAGAATCCAAAAACTTTCCAGAAATAAAAAAAAAAAAAAACCTCCCTCTACATATTGAAAAGGCTAACCAATTTCCTTGGAATACTGGCCTGCAGCAATCAACTTAGTGACATAGATTATTAAAAATATTAAACTTAAAAAAATCCTCAAGGCCTCTAGGCAATAATATCAAGGGATTTATATGTGGAAAATAATTTAATTGGCATCAGACCTTCAAAGCAACATTTAAAGCCAGGAAAAATGAAGCAGTATTTTCAAGAAACTCAAATATGGAATGTGTGAACTAATGCTTTTATACCCAGCCAAACTGCCCTTCAAGGGTATAGAAAACCATTTTAAATATTTAAGAACTGAGAGATGTCTGTGATCATGATCTCTCCTTGAGAAATTTAGTAGAGAATGATCTTCATTCAATTAAGCGATGATTGGAGAAGCTCTGACAAAAATGCTGTAGGTGAAGAAATTACATATTTAATTACAGACTTACAATGAAAACAAAGGAAGAGACAAGGTTGAAAGAATAACACATAAATGCTATGTTTTGGAAAAAAAATTACAACAAAATAAATGAGGGAAAGAGAAAGGATTAATTAGTTTATTAATTATTGTATAGGCAATAGGTAGGCATCATTTAAAACTGAAAATAAATACCAAAAACCAAGATGTTAAATATTAATATAAGAAAATATGGTATATATTAAATTATGTGAAGTGTAATTACAAAGGTAACATCTGAAACAAAAATATAAAACTTCCTAAATACAAAATTATTTTCTAAAAACAGCAAAAAAAACATCATTTAGTTAAAGAAACACAGAAAATATAAAATAATACATACAGCAATTATAATATGACAGTGAAATTCCAAAATAGATGAGAACAAATTTAACTTACAGAATTAATGAAAAATATCTCAGTTTGGTTCACAAATCAATACTCCTTTATATGTTGTGTATAAGAAACACACCTAAAACAAAGTGATTCAGAGAGGCTAAAAACAAAGTGAAAGTCAAAGTTATAGAAGTCAAATTAAAACAATAAAAAAAACAGAGTTTTAATCTTTATATCAGGTAAGCAAAACTAGAAGCCAGAAAGTTTGAAAAGGAACCTGAAAAAGAAAGGCAAGTTTTAATGTGAAAGCTACAAATCATAATAAATACATGATAGACTCTAATATCTATGAACAAAATAATATAGCAATCATCTTTGAAGCAGAAACTACAAGAAAGTAAAAGAGACAGAGAGAAAAGCTTATTGTAAGAGACTTTAAATGCAAATTTCAGTAAAAGATAAAGTGGATTAAAAATAAAGATATGAGCATTAATAATATAATAAGTTATATTTTATTAGCATATATTAAAATTTTTACTCTGCTTTTTTTTGTTTGTTTGGTTGAGGCAGGGATTCACTCTGTCTTCCAGCCTGGAGTGAGGTGTCACAATCTCAGCTCACTACTGTCTTGAACCTCTGGGCTCAAACGTTCCTCCCCTTTCAGTTTCCTTAGTAGTTGGGACTATAGGTGCATGCCACCACACCCGGCTAATTTGTTTTTTCTTGCAAACACAAAGTCTCACTGTGTTACCTCTAATAATAAAGGGGATAACTTTATCTTAAGACCTTAAGAAGTAGTCACAAAATCAATCTTATATTGTAAAGACAGCATTGATAAGTTTCATAAAGTATAAAGTAGAATTGCTACAAACAGCACTTTATGAATAAAATAAGATAAAACTAAAACAATAACAGAGAGCAAGGGTTTCCTACTTGGTTTTTAAAAAAAATATATTATTAAAATTTAAATTATATAATTTATTTAAAATCATGATATAAAAACTTTACAAGTTAAAACCAAAAATAGGAGAAAAATTTAGAACCATAAATCTTTATATCAATAAAAATGAAGAAATGAAAATGAATTAAAATGCAGACAATAATACATATCCTGTAGGTTTATGGAAAGTATTCAACAGCATAATATATGTAGAATACTAGGTATATGTTTGGCATGCTGTAATACTGAATAAATGTTTCTTGTCTAATGATGCTCTGCAATCTTCTTAACAAGTCCATCGCAATGATTACTGAAAGACATACCTATGCTCCTTCTAGTCTCTCTCATTCTTCTACATTATTGAAGACCAATGCCACCCAATCAAAGTCCTTTCCCTGTATTGTCTCTCACCTCCAAGTTATTTCATCATATATTTCTCTCTACACCCAGACTTCTGTGTCCTATTTCTGTAGATTTCAGGGGAACAGGTGCCCCTCCTCATGTATGAGGCTAAACACTTCACCTTCCTGCCTCATAATTAACTTTGCTCAGGACTATGATTCTATTTTGATTATTCAGCATCTTCTTCCCTGGCAGTTTCTTCATCTCGGTCTACAAATATGCTTTACCAAAAATAAACCAAAACTTCAACTTAGATTGTTTCTCAAACTCTTTTTAAATCCCTTCTCATTTAGCGATTTTCTAAAATAGTAATTGATGTTCAGTGCTTGTACTCTTGGAGCGTTCACTCTTTAAACTCTTGCTTTCTCTTTTCTGTCCCCACCAACCTACTGAAACCATTTTTTATTGGTATGAAATGTTTTACATATTTATTGAGCATATGTGACTGATTTGTTACATATACAGAATATATAATAATCAAGTCAGGGTATTCGAGGTCTCTATCACCGTGGGTATTTACCAAATGTGTTGGTAACATTTCAAGTCCTCTCTTCTAGCTATTTTGAAATACACAGTACCATGTTGCTAAGTATAGTTATTCTACTCTCTTATAGAATACTGGGCCTTATTTTTTTCTATTTGACTGTATGTTTGATAAATCACCTACAAATCACCAACACGATTTATTCTCAAACTTGATTTTACTTGACATATCAGTTCATGTTGACAGAGCAAATATCCCTTCATATTGAGAACCTCCCTTTCTTCATCTTTCATGTCATAATACCGTCTTAGTTATTCTCTTCCTTCTCTGCTGTCACTTTCCCTACCTCTTTGATTCTCCTAAGTTTTATTTTAATTCTCCCCTTCTCTCTTCCTTTAACAATGTTCTCAATCTCTGAGTATGCCTTTGACTCAATTCTTCATTACCTCTCACATCTGCTCACTTACAAAATACTTCTGATTTTTTAAAAATAGTTTCCACATCTGTCCTTTACTTTCTGTGTCCACTGCCAACATTTTAGTACATCTGTACTATGACAACAGTCTCCTAATTTTTGTTTCATCTTGCACCAATCACAATTTTTGTCCTATTAATACATTTTAATTATATTATTTTCCTGTTCATGAATAGTCAGTGGATTCTTACTGCATCTGAAACATAAATTATAAGTTCTATATTTTGGCATTTACAAAACCTTATAATCTTGAGCAAATTTAACTTTTGAAATTCTCATTACTCCCTGAACATATGCTATGCTTCAACCCAATTTGACGACTTGCCATTCTTCATAACAAGCCTGGTGCTTTCCTCTTTGATGTCTTTTTCCAGTTCTAACTTCTACCTAAGACCTCTCTTACGCCTAACAACTTCCTTTGCTACTCATTTTTCAAAAGCTAGATCAAATGGCACCTTCTCCTCGAAATGACCTGATGACTTTAGGTGAAGGATTTTTCCTCTTCTGGATTCTTAGAGTTACTTCTTATGCCATATTTACTTTTTTTTAAAACATACATTTCTTATATTTCCATGAATCTGAAAGATCACCTGGTACACAGAAATGTATTTCTTTTCATATAACCCTTTATGTTAATATATCCATTAGGTCCTACCACAATGGTATACACAGCATAGACATTATGAAATACTGATTGAATGACTAACTGATGAGTGGGAGAAGTAAAGACACATGTGGGTGGGTGATAAGCGTTGTGTGGAACTGAAAGTGGTGGAAACATGAGTTAAGCTTATGTTTATGAGTACAATTGCAGAAATGAAAAGAATGGCTCCTTTATATCTTACATTCTCTGTCTCTCCACTTTTTAATGCTTAGAGCTCCTGACTATTGGTTTGGCCTTATCCCAATTTCTTGGACCAAGCCCAACTTGAAGCTAAGATAAATCTGTAAGTCAAATAAACAACTTCAGGATAGGCTCCATTCCTGTTGATAGTTCTTTTCTTTTGCCATTTCTATTTCTGTTAACTAATCCACAATCAGCCATGGTAAAAGATAGTTAAATTTATATAATCTGCCTCCAGGCATAAAAATGACTTGTTACTCCTTATTCACCAGTGCCTTAACAAATGTGCGGCACAACATACATCTTGAACAAATTACTGAGTAACAAATGCTAGCAGCACATCAGCAAAATCCATTAGTACATCATAAAGCATATCCACTACGAACAAGTAGGTTATATCCCTGGGATGCAAGGTTGGTTCAACATATGCAAATCAATAAACATGATTCATCACATAAACAGATATAAAGACGAAAATCACATGATCATCTCAATACATGCAGAAAAGGTTTTTGGTAAAATTCAACATACCTTCGTGTTACAAACTCTCAACAAACCAGGTATTGAAGGAACATACCTAAAAATCGTAAGGAATCATCTATGCCAAACCACAGCCAGCGTCACACTGAATGGGCAAAAGCTAGATGCATTCCCCTTGAAAACCAACACAAGACAAGGATGGAAGCCCTCTCTTACCACTCCTGTTTAACAATGTCCCAGCCAGAGCAATCAGGCAAGAGAAAGAAATAAAGGACATGCAAATAGGAAAACAGGAAGTCAAATTATCCCTGTTTTCAGATGACATGATTCTATACCTAGAAAACTCCAGCCCTGGACCAAAAGCCAAACTGATAAATAATTTCAGCAGTGTCAGAATAAAAAATTAATATGCAAAAATCACTAGCATTCCTATTCACCAACAACAGCCAAACTGAGTGCCAAATCAGAAATGCAATCCCATTCACAGTTGCCACAAAAAGATAAAATACCTAGGATTACAGGTAATAATGGAGGTGAAAGATCTCTACAATGAGAATTACAAAACTCTATTGAAGGAAATCAGAAATGACAAAAACAAATGGAAAAAAACCATTCCATGCTTATAGATAGAAAGAATCAATATCCTTAAAATACCATAATGCCCAAAGCAATTTATAGATTCAATGCTATTTCCCTCAAACTACCAATAACATTCTTCATAGAAATAGAAAAAAAGAAAACAGAAAGGAGCCAGACTAGCCAAGGAAATACTAAGCAAAATGAACAAAGCAGGACAAAGCTACTCAACTTCAAACTATACTACAGGGCTACAATAACCAAAATAGCATGGTACAAAACAGACACAGAGACCAATGGAACAGAATAGATAGCTCAGAAATAAGTCTGCACACCTATAGCCATCTGATTGTTGACAAAGCTAATAAAAAGAAGCAATAGGGAAAGGACTCCCTGTTCAATAAATGGGGCTGTGATCACTGGCTAGTCATATGCAGATGATTGAACGGAGACCTTTTCCTTATACCATATTTAAAAATTAACTCAAAATGGAGTAAAGGCTTAAATTTAAATCCCAAAATTATGAAAATCCTGGAATGCAGCCTGGGCAATACCATTCTGGACATAGGCAGGGGAAAAGATTTCATGATAAAGATGCCAAAAGCAATTACAACAAAAGCAAAAATGGACAAATGGAATCTAATTAAACTAAACAGCTTCTGCACAGTAAAAAAAAACTATTAACAGGGTAAACAGACAACTTACAGAATGGAAGAAAATTTTTGCAACTATGCACCTGACAAAGGTCTAATATCCAGCATCTATACAGAACTTAAACAAAAAAAAAGAAAAAAAAAAAAAAACCTCATTACAAAGAGGACAAAGGACATGAGCAGACACTTTTCAAAAGAAGACATACATGCAGTCAATATACATATGAAAAAGTGTTCAATATCACTGATCATTAAAGAAATGCAAATGAAAACCACCATGAAATACCATCATACACCAGTCAGAAGGGCTATTATTTAAGTAAAAAAAAAACCAGATTCTGGCAAGGTTGCAGAGAAAAGGGAACACTTATACACTGTTGGTGGGAGTGTAAATTAGTTCCATCATTGTAAAAAGCAATGTGGTGATTCCTCAAAGACCAGAAAACAGAACTACCATTTGACCCAGCAGTCCCATTACTTGGTATATAGCAAAAGAATATAAATCATTGTGTCATAAAGGCACATGCATATGTATGTTCACTGTGGTGTGATTCACAATAGCAAGGACATTGAATCAACCTAAATGGCCATCATTGAACAGACTGGATAAAGAAAATGTTGCACATATACACTGGTGGAGCTGAAGACCAATATCCTTAGCAAAGTAACACAGGAATTGAAAAACAAATGCTACATGTTCTTACTTATAAGTGGGAACTAAATGATGAGAATACAGGGACACAAAGAAGGAAACAACAGACACTGTGACTGATATGGTTTGGCTCTGTTTCCCCACCCAAATCATCTCAAATTGTAATCCCCATGTGTTGAGGTAGAGACCTGGTGGGAGGTGATTGAATAATAGGCAGCAGACTTACTCCTTGCTGTTGTCATGATAGTGAGTGAGTGCTCACAAGATCTGGTTGTTTGAAAGTGTGTCACACCTGTTGGTGGGAGTGTAAATTAGTTCAATGATTGTGGAAGACAGTGTGGTGACTCCTCAAGGATCTAGAAATAGAAATTCCATTTGACCCAGCAATCCCATTATTGGGTATATACCCAAAGGATTATAAATCATTCTACTACAAAGACACATGCACACGTATGTTTATTGCAGCACTATTCGCAATACCAAAGAGTTGGAACCAACCCAAATGTCCACCAATGATAGACTGGATAAGGAAAATGTAGCACATATACACCATGGAATACTATGCAGCCATTAAAAAGAATGAGTTCATGTCTTTTGCAGGGATATGGATGAAGCTATAAACCATCATTCTCAGCAAACTAACACAGGAACAGAAAACCAAACACTACATGTTCTCACTCATACGTGGTAGTTGAACAAGGAGAACATATGGGCACAGGGAGGGGAACAGCACACATGGAGGGCTATTGGGGAGTGGGGAACAAGGGAAGGGATAGCATTAGGAAAAATACCTAATGCAGATGACGAGTTGATGAGTGCAGTAAACCACCATGGCACGTGTATACCTATGTAACAATCCTGCATGCTCTGCACATGTATCCCAGAACTTAAAGTATAATAATAATATTAAAAGGAAAGTGTGTGGCACTTCCCCTTTCACTAGTGCTCTCCCCTGTTCTGCCATGGGAAGTCGTGCCTTGCTTCCCGTTTGCCTTCTACCGTGACTGTAAGTTTCTGAGGCCTCCCCATTATGCCTCCTGTTAAGCCTACAGAACTGTGAGTCAGTTAAACTTCTTTTCTTCATAAATGACCAAGTCTCCAGTAGTTCTTTACAGCAGTGTGGAAGACAGACTAATACAGTTTCCTACTTGAGGGTGGAAATTGGGAGGAGGGAGAGGAATAGAAAGAATAACTACTGAGTACTAGGCTTAGTACCTGGTGACAGAGTGATCTGTATATCAAACCCTGTGACATGAGTTTACCTATATAACACACCCATATATGTACCCCTGAACCTAAAATAAAAGTTTAAAAATAAAAAAGAATAATTGTATAAACTATGCTAAAATATTAAGAAGAAAAATGACCATTAATGGTTTGACAAATGATCAAAGTGAGATAAAAACTGAACCAGATGACTTCCGTTCTTTTCTATGGTGCTTGGTAGGATATTTTAATAAAGAGTGCATCTTGAAGGCTATTTCCTTATGTGGAATGCATTTCAGTTGTTAAACTTGTCTTTCAAAAAAATAGGACAAAATATCCAGAGCTGAAGTGGAGACAGAGCGAGGAGTAATGAAGTAATATAAGATCTGGCACCTTCAAAGAAAGAGCAGAGCTTACTCTTGATAACCCTGCCTAAAAGACAAAATACCTTAAAAGAAAACAGTTAAGGATGATTGGCGGGCATTCTATTTAAAGAAAGATCATATCTCACGGCCTGCAAATGCCATCACATTTAGAATGATGGTGAAGAGCCTTTATCATGATGAAACAGGAGAGATGGAGTAAATAGAATCATAGCTGAGAGATATCGTGTGCGCTTTCTTTTGGGATTGTTAAATTATTCTACAATGAGGAAAAAAGTATCCTAAATCCAGCAGAAAGACAGTGGGATGGATGAAAATAGCCTCTGCATAATCCTATTCAGCAATGTTAACTGCATCCTTCCAGTTGCACAGAAGAATATTGCCTTCTTCGGATATAACTTTTGCATACTCCCATAATAATTATTATAACTACTTACATTAATTTAGTAACCCATTTATTGATAACTCTTTTGATAACTTGCAGTTTTGCTTACATATCTTTAGAAAGTAGATTCGTTTTCTTCCCTTTTTTTCATC
This sequence comes from Cebus imitator, assembly GCF_001604975.1. Classification (NCBI taxonomy): domain Eukaryota; kingdom Metazoa; phylum Chordata; class Mammalia; order Primates; family Cebidae; genus Cebus; species Cebus imitator. Next base: position 1,607,908 of record NW_016107488.1, on the reverse strand, counting down.
AGCTATCAAGAATTTAGTAGGAATCAGGAAAATTTCCTAAAGAATTCTAAATATCTCTTAAATGCACTTTGCAGTCACTGCTAACACTTAGTAATTATTAAGCATGGTAACCTGGTTTCCAAAAGAACAAGTGCAGAGCAGTTAGAAGCAACAGAATCTATGTCAAAGAAATCAAATGCAATCACTAATCATTTCCTTCTACTTTACCTCTGTCCTGTCCCTAGTGCTTCTACTTATAGCTGTGCAGAATGTTCACTACATGAACATTCTTAAATAGGTAAGTAGGGGCTGCAATATATGTCATGCTCCATTTGCCAATCTATATGCTCTTATATGGGACTGAATTCATTCAAAATGTACATTTTTGAATTCTCATAAAAGTATTCTGCAGGCTCACAGCAGCTTTGCCTGTCTGTTTCTATCAGGGCATAGATAAAAATATTTGCCTAATGCTAGGCAGTGATCCCTCCTGTAAGAAAGGAAAAGTCCCTTTGGAAAACTGCTAATGATTGCCAAATATCCCTTTCTCCTTCTTCCTAAGAAAATCTGTTATTGTTCACAATAGCAACATACTCACCGGAAAACTCTCAGCTCCTTAGACTCCTGTTCAGCTGGGAGTGTATTTGCTAGACAATTTTGGGCATGATATATAAGCTGAGGCTTTTTAGGAAGGTTTTGCTGTTTCTGGGTGCCAATCCTTCCTGCTTTCTTGCCTTTTGTTTGTTTGCAAAGGGGACAGTATGCTAAGAATGCCTCAGCCATTTTGTGATTAAATGACAACATGAAGAAAAACTCTCACTAAAGAAGGCACATTAGGAAGGTAAAAGGATCCAGGACATTGACAGCATCATGAAGAAGACAATTCAAAGACAAACTTCCTACCGCTTGTTATATGTGAAAAATAAACCAATTGGTTAAGCCACCACGTTCTGGTTATTGTCCCATGCCACAGGAAGCACTCTTAACTGATGTGTCAAACTTTTACATACCTTGAAAAGGTGTGTAAAAAAGCTTTTGCTGGATTTCAAGTCCAAACTGTTTATTGCGTATTATATTTATCCAATTCTAAAGTTTCATGGTTGATTATCAAGAACCTAACGTATTGGCTGTACCCCACAAATAAGTTAGGTAGATGTTAGTTAAACAGTGCAGATATATTGCTAAAAACAAATTACAACTTTTCCCAAAGTCTTGGTAAGAGTCCAAAGAAAGAGAATAAGCAGTTAATATTAAGCTGAGCACTGCTGTTTCCTCTGTTTAAGATGCTCAATGTATATAATTTCTAACAGACCCTGGAACACGATGGGTAAATATTGAATAATGAGTACAATGGTGGCAATATATCAATGGTTTTGAACAATTTCCAAAACAATAATTTATGCTCTAGATAAAAGTAGACTGGCTAAATAATAAATCCTGACGTTGCATCTCCTCAAACAGGACACTGTGGTATTTTAGAGGGCAAAGTTTCTTGCTTTTTTAAAATTGGAAATTTTTGCTGTGAGTTTACTTACAATGAAGTTTACTATAAGTCTACATAGTTATTTTCATGAAATAAGACTTTCTGTGTGCATCATTGTAAAAAAGGGGTTCTAGACAGAAGGTATAAATGAAAGATACTTGGGCCTTGAATACTAGTACTCCATGTAAGAAGAAAATTAATCACTTGGCAAACACATTTTGTACCGTATTCCCTTCTCAGAGTGTAAACTCTAAGCTCAGCATTTTTTATACTTCATAAGATTATCCACTAGAATAGTGCCATTCCCAAGTATTTAAACTTTTCCTGTCTATCGTTTTCCAGATATGATGCCACTAGAGATTAAAAGACAAATTAAGATTTAGTGTCACTCCTGAAAGTGCTCACAGGCTTTTGGTAGAAATAGATCTATCTTTATGCCAAAATGAGGAAAATATGGTAATTGAGGTAGATAAAAATTACTTTGCAATTGAAATATATGAATAAAGCCTACTGGAAATAAAAGAAGAAGCAGGAAAACATACTACTAGAAATTTAGGACATATCTTTCGGTCTTTGATAAAACAAGTAAGCAAAGATAACTCAAGAAACAATAGATACCTGAATAGCTGATTGTTCAAATAGTTCTATAAAGGGCAAGTTTATATTACATAAAGAATACACTTTTTAAAATTGCTTATAAAAATTTCAAACATTGACCCTGTATTAGCATATAAAGAAAATGTCAAGTAATTCCCTAAAGTGAAATGCAGAGTACATCTCTGATGACAGTGTAATTAATCTACAAATAAGAAAATATATTAACAACCAAAATGCAATCACTTGGAATGTTAAAAAAAAATACATATTTTCTTAAAATAATATTGGGGCTAAGAGGAATATAAGACCTCAATTTCAAAATATTTAGATAATGATTAAAAGAATATTAAAAATCAAAGCACATGGATTGTGAGTGACATTATACTAATGGGAAATTACAGTCTTTCACTAACAGTCTTTCACTACAGTCTTTCACTAAAACATTCACTAATAAATCAAAGGGAATGAAGATTTTTTAAAGTAAACATTAAATGTATAAATTAGCACAAGATTGTGGAATAAATAGAATTTTTCTGGTTAAAATAAAACATAAAATATTTTTACCTAGTTTTGATTCCTGGGAAAGAAGTAAGACAAAGATTCCTACCATAGACTCAAAGATAATTTTTTATGTTCCTATAATATAAAATGCCTTATTTTAAGTTGATCAGGAAATAGAAATGAATCAAACACCTTCAAAAAACATTAATCAGTCAAAAAAAGTATCCATAAGACTAAACTATATGATTTGGTTGAGGTAATAAGAGGAAAACAGGTGTGTGCATGTGTGTATGTGTGTGTGATTTCTCACCATTCAATATAGATTGATAACTCATGTTTTCAAAATATTAGAACAGATTATTGTAAATTACACTCATTCTACTGATCTATCAAATACTAGGTCTTATTTCTTCTATCAAACTATATATTTGTACCCATTAATTAATCTCTCCTTATCCTCACTCTTAGCTTTCCAGGCCTCTGGTGACTGATGATCTACTCACTAGTTTCATGAGATCCACTTTTCAAACTCCCACATGTGAGTGAGAGCATGCGACATTTGCTTTTCTGTGTTCGGCTTATTTCACTTGAGATAGGGACCCCAGAACCTAATAAAAAAGAACCTTGAAAAAAAAAAAAAGATAGGGACCTCCAGTTTCATTCATGCTGCTGCAAATGACAGGATTCATTCCTTTTATAGCTCAATAATATTCCACTGTGTATATATACATTTTCTTTATCCATTCATCCACTGATGGGTACTTAGATTGATTCCATGTTTTGACTATTGTAAAAGGTGCTGCAATAAACACGGGAATGCAGACTTCTCTTTGATATACTGACTTCCTTCCTTTTGAATATATACTCAGTAGTCGAATTGCTGGGTCATATGATCAATCCAGTTTCAATTTTTTGAAAAACCTCCCTACAGTTTTCCACAGTGGCTGTAATAATTTATTTTCCCATCAACAGTGTATGAGGGTTCCCTTTTCTCCACTTCCTCACCACCATCCCTGCCTTTTTCATAAAAGCCATTTTAACTGGGGTGAAATGATATCTTATTGTGGTTTTATTTGCATTTTCCTGATGATTAATGATGTTGAGTATTTATTCATACACCTGTTGGCCATTTGTATGTCTTCTTTTAAGAAATGTCTATTCAAGTATTCTTCCCATTTTTAAATTGGATTTTTTTTTATTTGCTATTGAGTTGTATGGATTTTTTTTTATACTCTAGTTGCTAATCTCTTTCAGGTGAATAGTTTGCAAACATTTTCTCCCACTCTGCAGGTTTTCTCTTCACTCTATTGTTTCCTTTTCTGTGAAGTAGTTTCTTAGCTTGTTGTAATCACATTTATCCATTTTTGTCTTTGTCTCCTGTGCTTTTCAGGTCTTAACTAAAAAATTATTTGCCCAGATCAGTGTCCTAGACTGCTACGTCAATGTTATCTTCTAGTATTTTTATAAACTAAGCTTTTTAAATCTTAAAGATGGCTACTATGCATCATCATTTTTCTTTTGGAAAAGCATTAATAAAATATTTTTAAAGAAAAGTGCTTGTGTTACTCCCAGAAACCTATGTATAATGTGGAATTTATTTATATCTCATCAAAAACAAGAGAACAAACCTAGGGAAGCCTAAGAGAAGAGTTCACATAATAAAAGTGAATTAATAAATTACAACACTAAAAAGAAAAATATTTGATGTAGTAGTTTTGGGGAATGAAAAGGACAAAGCTAGAAAGGTTGAAAGCAGTGTGGAGAAAGTACTTTTTAAAATATTAAATATGTAAAGGTCAAGAAAGAAAAAAATATGATCTTATAACTAGATGACAAGAAAGCATAGATAATTGAATATATACTTCCGATTTTCCTAAACGTGGAAATAAAATAATTTCTTAAAAAGATTTTTAAATATTTCTGGTGAATACTTAGCACCGTGATTAAGGGTAATACCTAGATGCTTGTCTATTAAATTTAGGAATAAAACATTTTTCCCTTACTATCAGTATTATTTAACATTGTTCTGAAGAAATTATTCAAAGCAATTGAATTTCAGAAACTGCCTCAGAATATTCCTCCTTACTCCAAATATCTGTCACAATTCTCAGTCTTATTAATATTCTTCTCCTATGCAATGACCTTTCTGTTCACTTTACATACTTTTGGATCACCAGAACTAAACCACTTCCAAAACCTGAATCTTTTATACTGCACCTTTTGAACACTTCCTGTAAGTCTTCCCACTTCCTGCAGCTCAAGTACATCCCTTGCAGCTATAAAGAGATTAGCCAAGTTTTCTGTAAAACAGTAATACACAGGGTTAGTGGACTTAGAATTATTATGTTATTCTAAGTTGTAGTTTTTAAATTTTTGCCACTTCTTCTACCCATCAGTGAACCACTTTTGACCCATTCATCAATTGCAATACAACAGAAATGATGAACCTTACAAAGTTAATAAATTTATACATTACTATGAAATACTGTGAAAAAATTTGCTAGGAATTATACCTCTTACTTTAATGTAAACTGAGACAAGTGAGCAACATAGTTCTTACCTATATGCACAAACATTGAGCACATTAATTTTTATTAAGAACATAATAAGGTTTCTATGAAAATCACAACCAATTTTAGAGTTCAGGTTTGTAATATGTATCCAAGCAAATTAATTCTATTTATTTTTCTTCTGCTAATGCTAACCTGCCCAGGGAACCATCAGAGATCCAAAGAACAGCAGTTGTGCAACATTGATATTGTTCCACTGACATGGAAATAAATAGTAGATAAATTCCTTTAAAAAGTTACAAAATAGCTTGTTTATATTATGCATACTGTGTATATTAATATTAGTAATGTATATTAATACAGCACGTATATTGATATAAAATTATATAAATATATGAAGAATAATGTAAGCATATTTATATACATAGAAAAAGAGAGGTAGGTCTAGAAGAATTATCACCAAATGATTCTGAGTACATGTTGATTTTTAATATTTTCCCCATACTGTAAATTTTAAGAGGCTATATACTCTATCACTTTATGTCTACAATAAATATTCATTAAAAGAATAATCCAATAAATAAATAAGGATTTTTTAACACTTTCATTAATGAGCAAATTGGTAATCCTAATCACTGTCAAACCTGTTATCCTAAATGCAAATGATGAACTGGTAAAAAATTAAATTGTTTATTTGTACTAGATGTTTCTTGTCTCCAGAAATGACCACCATTTAATTTCTGTCTTTTGTAAACTCACGTTATGCCTAACTTAAATGGTGGAGTCCAATTTCCATCTCCTTGGTCAGGCCAGATTCTATTGCCTGGGTAATAAAATTGTGTGGCAATGGTGTTTGGGAACTTCTGAGGCTAATCTAGGTGATGAAAGATTTCCTTCTACCCTCCTAGAATTGATAGATGAATCTAATACATAAAATAACAACAGACAGATTAACAGGAGAAAAGGTATACAAATTTATTAATTTTTAATATTATGTGCATGGGGGCATCTCGCACAAAAAAGTAAATGCCCCTAAATGGCGGTAAGACTGGGGAGTTCATAAACTGTTTTAATAGAGCAAGGGGAGGGGAGGATTTAGGCAACTTAAGGGAATGTAATTAGGCCCTTAGAAGAATAGATTGGTGATACAATAGTTTGTGACAAAATATCTGGCTGTGGTGTTGACTTCTTTTAGACTGGAAGTCAACAATTTTCACTGGTTTCTGACACTCCTGGGGAGGGGACTTACAGCAATTGAGTGCCTTGTGAAAATCTGTCTTTAGGCAGATAACGTGAGTTCAGAGAAACCCCTTTATGCATTTGATGTTTTTCAAGAGCCTTCAGTTCAAAATAATCAATACATCCAAGTAGCATATATTAGGATGCCATGTCCCAAATTTCTCCACTCAGTTCACTCCTAGGCCTCATGGACTGCTCCTTTTGGGGACTTTCCCTTTTGGAAAGTGTTATGCTGGGAGAAGCTCACAGCATAATGCTATGAAAAGTCCAAACTTTAAGGGGAACCCACTTGTGAAAGCTCTGGTCTGGAACTCCCAGTCGACAGACAGCACAACTGCCAGCCTCGTGAGTGAGCCATTTTGGAAATCTAGTAGTAAAGTCCTCAGACCCAAGTCCTATCATGTGAGAGACCACAAGTGAGAACTGCTCAGCTGGACATAGTCCACATACAGAATTGTGATAATAATTAATTTTATGTTATGCCATTATGTTTTGAGGTTTATTTTTATACCCCAACTAGAAGATACTCCATATGTTTGTAAATTTAAAAAATCAGAATATTTAAAAGATTCTGGTATATACTTCCTAATCAACTATTTTTCTCAGAGCCCCCACATATGTATGCTTAAATTCGTCTTTTTTTTGTTAGAACTCAATGCCTCTGACATCTAAACAAAAAAGCACCTGAAATTCACTTTATGGTGGTGTAAATTAGCTTACAGGACTTTCCAGAAAGGATATTTTGCAAGTTCTAATTAAAAGGACAGTAGAATAAAGTGGACTAAGCCAGAGGGTCATTCAGAAGAAGTTCAGGAATAAAAGTGCAGAAGGACACTGTGCCAACCTGGCCTTGGAAGAGAGGGATGAGAAGGAATGTGTGTATGCATTGAGGGGAAAAAAGCCCAAATTAAATTATTACTGGGATGAACCTTTACCTCCATAGTCAACTTGGATATGTTTACCTCCATATTCAATTTCTAATGTTTTCTATTATGATGATTTTCTGTTTTCTCCCACCCACCAAGGAGTCCAAGGGTCCTCATTATTCATTCATTCATATAAAAATACTTACCAAATACCTTCTCTGTCCAATGCACTAAGCTTGGGAGTAAGGATACAATGGTAAACAAGATAGACAACTGAAATGCTGAGGGTGTATAAATAAGACAGCCTAAAATTGATTTTAGAGAACTGAAATCAACAGTAGGATGCTGATGCTATTCATGCAATGAATGAAGAAGAATGAGTGAGCCATTGCCACATAATCAGGACAAATATTTCAATAACACTGTCCAGGTATGTTTCTCTAAGTCTGGTGCTAGAGTTTGCCCACTGGGGCAACACTGCTTTTGGATACTTCACTGGAACAATTACTAGCAGCAGAATGTTATTCCTCATTGGTTCCTCCCTGGGGATATAGATAGAGAATTCTTTCTTTCTTTCTTTCTTTCCTTTTTTTTTTTTTTTTTAAGACCGAGTTTCACTCTTTCACCCAGGCTAAAGTGAAGTAGGGTGATAGGGTGATATTGGTTCACTGCAATCTCCACCTCCCGGGTTCAAGCAATTCTCCTGTCTCAGCCTCCTGAGTAGCTGGGATACAGGTGCCTGCCTCCACGCTCAGCTAATTTTTGTATTTTTAGTAGAGACAGAGTTTCGCCATGTTGGCCAGGCTGTTCTCGAACTCCTACCTCATGATCTGTCCACCTCTGCCTCCCAAAGTGCTAAGATTACAGGCATGAGCTACCACACACAGCCAGATCCAGAATTTTATAACCACCATCGTGACTATGTGACCATTATCTTTGATCTGGCCCAGGAATTTTCTGAGCCTCGCATTCAGCATGGTCTTGTACTCTCCTCGATTCCCCGTCATCCTTCCTGGTTTCTTGTGCCTTACTCCACCTTCCTTAAGTGCTTACAAATCAGAGCTATATTCAGCTCCTTTTCTTTTAAAATAAAAATCGTTTAAAAAATGCTATCGGAAACAATCTGCACACCCTACCAACATAAAATTTTCCTTTCCATTCAGTTCTAATCTAAATTCTTTTTCATAGAGTATAAAAAATTATAATACAAATTGAGTGATTTATTTATAATACTCTGGTTAATGTTTTTTACCCTGGGATCTTTATTTTTTGCAAAACACAAAGTTAAGTGATTCTAAAACATTAAAGCAATCATATAAAATTCACATGGAAGAGTGCTATAATAAAATATTGGAAGCACTCTTATTTGTGAAGTAAATACAATTACTCCCTCTTCTCACAACCATAGTTAGTACACAGAAGAAGAAATTGGTGAATTGTTATAATTTAGATTATACAGTCAATAGAGGTAAACAATTATTACTGAGAAACCTCCCAATCAGTTTAAGTAAGGAAATAAAATACTCACAGCTTTTGTCTATAGCTGCAAAGATGAATGAACCAATGGAGCTATTGCTAACTGGCTTAAGATAACAAATCTAACCTTAAAGATGGGAAACTATAAAAATGTATGAGCTAATTTTTGTCTGCATATTTGCAGATAGGAAGAACAAAGAGAAGAAATAGACCTTAGCACTTTTATACAGAATCACTTGGTATAAATCTTCATTACTGGATGTACTCTCAATGACAGTATTATACAAAAATTTATTTATATATGCATTTTATTGAGTTCAGTGTATACTCCCATAGGATTACAAGCATCAGGGCCAAATACTAATCAAAGAAGACCCTTATAATACCACAATAGTTAAGTTAAGGTATTTCAAAAAATAGAACCTGAGGCAGTACAGAAAATGATTGGGAATAAAAGCAGTAGCCAACATTCTGGTGGATTCTGACTTTTAAGTACCAGGGAGAATTTTCCCTTTCACAGTGTTATTCAGAAAAAATGATTTTTATCTATAAAGAGGTCCACAGAAAGCTGTGAAATTCTAAAACACCTAAGGTTCTATCCCAGTACACTGGATACAAGAAGAGGAGAGCAAAGGAAAGGTTAAAAACAAAAACGAAAACAAAAAACAGAGCCTGGCAAAAGACAAAATGGGATTGAGAGACTTGTTGCTTTGGGCAAACTCAGAGTGTGTGATAGTTTTTGACATTTCTAGCTCACTAGCATTATAAAAGTACCCAGGTTATAGAATTTGATCCAGCTTCCCTTTTTTTAATTTCTTTATACCATTTCCATTGTAAGAAGTGAATTTCACCTGCGTTTGCAAATAGTTTATATGGTATCAATAGTATGTTTTTATATTTTTGAAGACAGAGGGTGATTTTTAAAAGATAAATATTTATAATTTTTGAGCAATTTGTTTCTATTTGTTTATATTCTAATATCTTTCTTTTACAAATGTATCTATTTCCAAAGTCTAATCAATAATTTTACTTTAACAAAAAAGAGAAAAGATTTTAAAACACATACGTTTTGATTTACAAAGATTTCTGGGCAGTATAATAAAATAAACTAAGATATTTAAAGCATAACGCAAAAAAGAACACAATACAAAACTGCAAAAATAGCATACACGTATACCCCCAGAAAGTCAAGAAAAATGTATTAATCAGAAATCTCAAACTTTATATGATAATATAACCAAATATTTACAAACCATTAGTATTACACTGAGTACAGGCTTCCAGTGTGTAAAAACGATCACGTTTCAAAAAAAAAAACAAAACAAAACAGGGTCACATAAGCCATGTTACTTATCTGCCCTATTCACTGACAGTAGCAGAATCTTGACATGCCTTTGCTAATCCCTCTACCTAATTCTAGAATATTACATCCCTCACCTGGCTTCAGGCTTCAGTCCCAACCACCTCCATCTCCATTACTTGCATATCAAACATTCACGTTTCGTCAAGTTTAAGTTCTACCATAGCCTCCTGAGCAAGTATAGCCTGTCTGCCAGCCCCTGAATGCAGAACTGAAGTTTGAATAAAGTAACTTCCTATTAAGTCATTTTCCTGATGCTAAACTCACTGCATTATGTTGTTTGGGTGCCTTCAGTGAAAGGTGATGTATTATTTATCTTTCTCACTGAGTACTGTGCTGGACATTTACTATGCCCTTAAAAATATTTTTTCAACAAAATAATGAAATTTAAGTTCTTCCTGGTCAGCTTAACAATTCCTGAAACTATTAATTTGGACAAAAAGAGAGAGAGAAAGAGAGATTGGACATCTGTTATGGATTGAACTGTGTCGTCCGAAAGATGACAATGATGACAATAATAACAAATAATGCAAAAGCAGTTAAGACTAGTTATGTTTCTAGTATAAATGATCAGCCCCTTCACTTTCTAAGATATAGTAAAACTTTCAGCTAGGAGTCCCTGAGGGGAACTCTGTTCTGGGTCTGGACCAGATCTTCCGCTATTTTTACACCCCCTTCCCACCTTTTTTTCTAAACCACCCATTAACCTTGTTCTGTTCTCAAATTGGTTCATGTCAGGTTAATTATTTCTTTTTATAAGAGCTTCTATACAAATCTCAGAAAATTTCAGTCTCTTCTGCAATTTCTTCAAGCGGACTTTAATGTAGAAATGTTCTCAGCTATTTTCCTATAGCCCCATAGTGTTTTCTCTTACAAGCACAATACATCCTTATTATAGAAAATGTAAAGATTATATAGAAAGTCACTAAATAAAAAACACTCATCCTACTTCTCAAAGTGAGTTACATTCTTATGTTTTCATTTGTCTTTTTCTTTGCATATTTTTCAATATCTGAGATAATACTAAAATTTTAAGATGTGTGGGGCTTTTTATAATTTGATATTATACTTAAGTATTTTCTGTGTTACTGATTTATTTGCAAGGATTTGAGATGCAATTAAAAGTGGCATAAGCAAGTAAAGGTAAATTTAGGCCTATATGAATATAAAGGTTAATGGAAAGACCAGGAATAAGCCTGTTTGGGCTCACGTGCTCAAGTGAATTAATTGCAAGTTCATCTTTATCCACCTCTTACCAACTCTTTCCCTTGTGTTGATTTCATTCTCAGTCAGTTTTTCCTACAACATGGCAAAAAATCCCTAGGAGCTCCGGGGTTGCTTTTTATTTAGAAATCCCCATGGAAAGTTTCTCCGTCTTCAGTAGTAATCCCAGGAAGTGGTTTCACTGGGATTCTTCACTCTACCCAGGGAGATACAGCATTGGTTACTCAGTGAATTACTTGGGATATTTAGGAGTCATTGATATAAAACTGAATCTGATGGTTATGGGGCTGGATGAGATTTTTACCTAGAAAGCAAACATTCTTATAGAAGAAGGCCCCAAAGAATGTGGCTCAAATCATACCACCAGACTTGTAAGTAAATAAATATTTGACATACAAAAATAGCCATGAGTTCTCTTTCATGTATACTCCATAATCTCAATTTTCAGAAAGGATATGGACTAAAAAAAGCTACGTATTCTAACATATATAAAGGTTAGGGCCAAGATAAGTTTCAGAAGAAAGTATTTCAGTGGGGTTAAAACATCACTGAAAAATCGATATCACAGAATCCAATTAAAATAGTACTAAATGTGTTAAGCAAAAACCTATATTGAACATTAAAGAAATAATTAATTGTTCTGTACCTAATGACTCTAAAATCCTTCCTGGCCAAACAATGGAATTTGACAGCCTGTTGATTTTCAAAGTCAGGTTCAATAATATATGGGAAGCCATGATATAAGAAAAACTATCATCCAAGATTAACATGTATTTTTGCACTTGATGTAAAGCTGCCACTTCTGAAGACTTTCAATATCTTTTGAAAATTTTATCAACACGATCAAACTGCACAAGACCAGAATTTTGAAAGTAATTTATGCTCTGTGACAATTTGCAGTGAACTTGGCATGACAGAAAATAAAATATGAATAGCTTTACTACTATGTTCAGCTCATGTTCTAATGAATAATTTTTAGTACTTCCTTTGGAATTTTTAAATAATATAAAATAACCTGTATTAAAAGTTTTATACAATATAAGTATATCATTTAAAGAAATTTTTTCCCAAGATGGCTGATTTGAGATGTTGGATGCTGGTTCTCAGAAAGAAGATCAAAGTTACAGGTGAATAGTCATGACCCAACTGAAAAGCTGAGGGAAGAGAGCCCACATGTGTTGGGACTGGGGTGCAGAAAAGGAAAGCATCAAGAGTCTGCAGAAATAGACCCCTAAGGAGCTTGGAGTCCTACAGCAGGAGTAAGTGGGAATGTTTATTTGCTCTTCTCACTCCTGCAACAAACCACTGACTGCTAAATTGTCGGGACACCACTCTGCCCTTAAAACCCTGTGCAATTGCTATCTGTGGAAATTTTGGAACTTCCAGGGGACAGAATATTAGGTGACCAGCTCATGCAGGTGTGCCTGAACTCCTTTCAGGCCCAAAATGTGGTGGCAGGTAACATACTGGTTGTATGCCTGTTGTGGGGCACTACCCTATCCAAGGAATCTCAGCCTTTGTGTTGCCTCATCACCATACCCCTGGCAAACATACCCTAGGACCTGCTCTGACATTGGTATCCACAGAAAACTAGTGGGACCCTAGGGAGCTGTGAGATCCCCAGAGATCTAGCCACTGGTGAGGGGTGCCTCTTACGGAGTAGAATGCAAGGCCTGCCCAAAGTGCCCTTTGGGACAAAGAAAATGCAGGTGTGGTGCCTATCTCTTTAGGGGGTGGCACTAATGGCTGGGAATGAATGTGAAGATGGGGTTATCTCCACTCTCCTGTGCACTGTTGCAGATATAGCAGAGGCTTTCTCCGCTGGCGGCTAGAGCAAGTGCACTTGGAGATAGCCTTTCAGCACATTCACGGAAGCAGAAACCTTGCTAAAAGCGTGCAGGTGCTGCACACACATGTACAAAGGGCAAGGCCCACCTCCCATTCCCTACACATAGTGGCATTATCCAGGTAACTGAGCTCATACAAGCAACAGAGCTGTTTACTTGACAGGGGGAAGAGGCTCTGCCCCAAGGCCATTTCACTGGTAGCCACCAGAGGGGCGTTTTTAGAGACCTCAATCATACTGTGGTTGAAAGTCAAATGATAGTATCTGTATAGGTCATGAACCCTGCACAGAGGCCCGATAGGGAAGCAGATCGCATTTTTGCCTTCCAGAAAAAAGAGCTGTTGCAGTCCCTAGCCAACTCCTGGAAGACCTCAGTGCATCCCAATATGAACTACCCCTGCCACCCACACACACCACAAGAGCAGATGCTTCCAGTTGATATGAGGCTACCCAAGGACAAGCTAGCTCTTACTCTGAAGTGCCACCTACTGGACTGGAGACGGAACTGCTCCATCAAACAAAAAAACCTGTCAGAAGGTCACAGTGCTAGTATACAAGATAAATTTCCTGAGACCTCTGCACTTTCTGCCCCACAGAAAATAGTGTAGTGGCTCTTAGGGTTAACACATTGCTACAATAAAAATCATTTGAGAAAGTCACCACACAAAAGCTATGCATAGCCAGGTAACCCATACAGAGCCTTGGCTCTCTGAAAGCACACAGAAACAAAGCCAAACAATTAACACAACATACACTACATTGATATAGTCAAGGGAGAAAAAACTAAAAACTGAAAAAGTTCTTCTATCTAAATGATAGCAAATTAAAAAAAAAGAAATGACAGCTTCTTCAAATGAGAAGGAATCAATGCAAGAACTGACAGTAAAAAAGGATAGAGTGTTTTGACACTGTCAAAGGATTGCACTTAGCCCTCTAGCAGTGGATCTTAGCCAAAATAAAAATCCTGAAATGACAGGTAAGCAATTAAAATTATGGATTGTAAGGAAGCACAATTCTATCCCAGAGAATGTTGAAAATCAACAGAATAAAACCAGAAAAACAATTCAGATTACAAAAGATAAGACACATATGTTGTTTAAAAAAAAAAAAATCAGAATTTCTGAAAATAAAAAATTTACTAGAGGAATTTCAAAATACAGTTGAAAGCTTTAACAATAGATTAGAC
>NW_016107488.1:1590953-1593556 GCF_001604975.1 Cebus imitator | reverse complement strand
AGTGCCTGGTTGGAGTGCAGTGGCACAATTTTGGCTCACTGCAGCCTCTGCTTCCCGAGTTCAAGCAATTCTCCTGCCTCAGCCTCCCAAGTAGCTGGGACTACAGGCACACATCACCAAGCCCAGCTAATTTTTGTATTTTTTAGTAGAGACAGGGTTTTACCATGTTGGCCAGGATGGTCTCAATCTCTTGACCTCATGATCCACCTGCCTCGGCCTCCCAAAGTACTGGAATTACAGGCACGAGCCACCACACCCTGTTGCTCAGTCTTCTAAATCAGCTTAGAGAATTTTTTTTTAATTAACAAAGTAAACAAAATCTTTGAGAAATATGGCATTATGCAAAACAACTAAACCATGACATATAGGCATTCCTGCAAGAGGAAAAAAAAACAAAATAGGAAAAGTGGAAAACATGTTTGAGGGAATTACTCAAGAAAATTTCCCTGATCTTGCAAGAGATGTAAACATCCAGATACAAGAAATTCAGAGAATAACTGGAAGATACTATGCATGAGGAACATCACCAAAGCATAGAATCTTCAGATTATCCAATGTCAAGTCAAAAGAAAATATATTAAATGCAGCTAGAGAGGAGAGTCAAATCACCTATAAAGGGAATCCCATCAGACATACAGTAGACTTCTCAGCAGAAATGTTACAAGCCAGAGGAGAGACTGGAGGCTTCTTTTCAGCCTTCATAAAGAAAAAAAAACAACTAAGAATTTTATATCCCACCAAACTAAGGTTTATAAATAAAGGACAAAGAAACCTTTCCCAGAAATGGTTCGCCACTAGACCAGAACATACAAGGCATGCTCAAAGCAATTCTAAACATGTCAATAAAAAGATACTTGACACCATAAAAGCACATATAATTCCGAATTGTACCAGATGTGCAAAGAAGAACTGGTAGCAATCTTACTGAAACCATTCCAAAAAATTGAGGAGGAGGGCTCTCTAACTCATTCTATTAAACCAGCATCATTCTGATATCAAAATACTGCAAGGACACAACAAAAAAAGAAAACTACAGGCCAGTATCCCTAATGAATCTAGAGGCAAAAATCCTCAACAAAATGCTAGCAAATGTAATTAAACAGTATATCAAAAGGTTAATTCACCATGATCAAGTGGGTTTTATTCCATTAAGTATAGTTAAACATGGACAAATCAATAAATGTGATTCATCACATAAGCAGAATTAAAAACAAAAACCATATGATCATCTCAATAGATGCAGAAAAGTCATTTGATAAAATTCAGCATCTCTTTATTAAAAAAAAAAAAACTCTCAAAAATGAGGCATGGAAGAATTATACCTCAAAATAGTAACAGCCATAGATGACAAACCCACAATCAACATCTTACTGAAGGGGCAAAAGTTAAAAGCATTCCTCCAAGGAACTGGAACAAGACAAAGATATATACTCTCTGCACTCCTAATAAACATACCACTAAAGGTCCTAGCCAGAGCAACCAGGCAAGAGAAAGAAAAGGAAGACATCAAAATTGAAAAGGAGAAAATCAAATTATCTCTGTTGATAACATGATCTTAAACTCAAAAACCCTAAAGATGCCTCCAAAAGACTCCTAAACTTGATAAATGACTTCAGTAAAGTTTCAGGATACAAAATTAATGTACAAATATCAGCTTCATTTCTACACACCAACAACATCAAAGCAAATAATCAAATCGAGAACACAATTCCATTTACAATTGCCATGAAAAATATAGAATATTTAAAAATATATTTAACTAACAAAATGAAATATATCTATAAGGAGAACTACAAACACTACTGAAAGAAATTGTAAATGATACTAACAAATGGAAAAACATCTCATGCTCATAGATTGTAGGAATCAATATCATTAAAATGCCCATACTACCCAAAGCAATCTATAGATTTAATGCAATTCCTAAAAAATATCACTTTTTACAATTCTAAAATTATATGGAGCCAAAAAAGAGCTCGAATAGCCAAAGCAATCCTAAGCAAAAAGAACAAACCTGGAGACATCACATTACTTGACTTCAAAGTATATTGCAAAGCTGTAATGACCAAAACAACATGTTACTGGTACAAAAATAGACACCACAAATCAATGGAACAGAATAGAGGACTGAGAAATAAACCCACATACCACAACCAGATGATCTTCAATTTTGTTGATAAAAATAATGGGGAAACGACATGCTGTTTAATAAATGATACTGGGAAAATGGATTGACTATGTGTAGAAAAATGAAACTGTACCCCTATCTCTTACTATATAGAAAAATAAAGATGAATTAAGGATTAAAATGTAAGACCTAAAACTATAACAATCCCAGAAAAAAAAAATACTAAGAAAACCTCCTCTGGACATTGACCTAGGCAAAGAATTTATGACTAACAACTCAAAAGCAAAGGCAACAAAAGCAAAAATAGACAAATGGGACTTAACTAACCAAAAAGCTTTTGTATAGCAAAAGAAATAAGCGACAGTGTAAACCTACAACCTACAGAATAGGAGAAAGTATTTACAAGTTATGCATCTGACAAAAATCTAAAATCCCACATCTAAAAGGAAATCAAACAAATCAACAAGGAAAAAAA
>NW_016107488.1:1544953-1590910 GCF_001604975.1 Cebus imitator | reverse complement strand
TTCTCTAAAGAGGACATACAAGTGACCAACAAAGATATGAAAAAATGTTGAACATCACTAGTCATTAGAGAAATGCAAATCAAAACCACAATGAGATACCATCTCACAACAGTCAAAATAACTATTATTAAGAAGATAAAAAATAACAGATGTCAAGGATGCAGAGAAAAGGGAATTCTTATACACTGGTTGTAAATTAGTGCAATCCATATGGAAAACAGTATGGAGATTTCTCAAAGAATTAAAATAGAACTATGCTTCAACCCAGTAATCCTACTACTGGGTATCTACCCAAAGGAAAAGAAATTATTATATCAAAAGGACACTTCTACTCATATATTTATTGCAGCATTATTTACAATAACAAAGTCATAGAATCAAACTAAATGTCCATCAATGTATGACTGGATAAAGAAAATGTGCTGTACGTACTCCTTGGAATGGTATGCAGCCATAAAAAGAATAAAAACCTGTCCTTTGCAGCAAAATGGATGGAGTTGGACGCCATTATCCTAAGTGAGATAACTTGGAAACAAAATCAAATACCACATGTTCTTGCTTAACTAAGCAATGAATTCTGAATGTACACAGGGACATTCAGAATGGAATAATAGATATTGGAGACTACAAAGGTGGGAGGCCGGACGTTGGACAAGGGTTGAAAAATCACCTGTTGGGTACAATGTTCGCAGCTTAGAAGATGGGCACACTGGACACCCAAGCCTCACCATTATCCAACATATCCATGTAACAAACCTGGACATAAAAATAAAAACAAAACAAAGCAAACAAATAAAAAGCATGCTTGATGCATATTCTACATAATTGATGGAGGAATTCTTAAATTATACAAAAGACACTATATTTAATTTTGGTCAGGTTTTACCGTTAAACAATCATGTAAATGTACAAAGTCTTAGTTTTCAATGTTATATGCTTTTAATTTGTAAGATAGGATCAAAATATGTCTTGAAGAATTCAAAACCAACTTGTTGATAATAGTTTTTATCCCTAAAGAGAGGTTGGAGGATAATTTTCACATTTATTTTACATACTTATGCTTTGGAGAACATTTTTTTCTTTAAAAAACTCTGTTAATGATTATTTAAAAGTAATTTGCAGCCTTAACGAAGCACTAGAAAAATATATCGACTATGTTGATTCGTACTATAGAAAAAAATGTATGCCACACGCAGTGGCTCACGCCTGCAATCCCAGCACTTTGGGAAACCAAGTTGTGTGTTTTGTAGAGATGGGCAAAACCCTATCTCTAAAAAAAAATACTAAAATTAGCTGGACATAGTGCTACATGCCTGTAGTTCCAGCTACTCAAGAGGTTGAGGTAGGAGGATGGCTTGAGTTCCAGAGCTTGAGACTGCCTAAGATCACACCATTGTACTCAAGCCTAGGCAAAAATACAAATACAAATACAATCTTCCAGCAAAGAGAACAAGATCCCATTAAAAAGAAGGCTACATTATAGAAAATGTGGTAAAACTGATAATTACCTCTACTCTGAAATTTGAGCAGAATCTGAGCTTAAAATAGTGACTTTGCAGCATATTTAACAGTTTGATATCAATTAGCACATTTCCCAAAATTTGTTTGCTAAAAGCCTCTTAGTCCATCTTAAAACAGGTAGAATAAAAAGCAAGAAGGAGAGAGTCTGTTTTAAGGTTTTTAGTTATAAGCTCCACATATATGCTGATATTAGGCCTTGCTTCCACCTCTGTTCCATCTAGGACTAAAACTTCGATGAATATATAAACTATTGAAACTGTACTTTTACCAGCACTATTGGATGTCAATGACCTTTTGAAGCTAGGAGAATCCTTTGACAGGGGCATTGTTGGCATTGACACCAAATTGAGGGAAAGGAGCCATTCTGTATCATTCCTGATGAAACATCATATTGGCCAATCTGAATCTGACATTTGTAGTAGCCACAAAAGAAGCCTTCGCCATTTGAAATGCAGCTCACAAATTAAGGAAGCAGTGTCTTATGTAAGTACTACTCATAATTCACAGACAGAGAGATCTTGCCAACAAGGTCAGCAGGGAATAGGAAATGTATTCTCTAAAAAGTGTACTGATCCATACAGACATTTCAGCTCTCATTCAGGCTTCAGAAGATTCCACCAACATTCAGTTTGCAAATTCAGGGGTGTAGGTAGAACTTCCTCAGGAAAAAGAAATACCATAGCAGAGTGTGGTATTCAGAAAACACTGACTTAGCCTAAAACACTGGAGAGTGCAATTGTTTGCAGGACTCTGGGGCCCAGGACTTGATCATTTTCAGAGAAAAAAAGATGTCTTGGTATAATAAAGGATTTAAAATAATGTTTATAGATTGTAATAAATACAAAGTGGAGGTTAATAATCAATTTTTTAAACCCATTTTAAAAATAATTTTTGTCAAAGTTGTTGGGACAAACCTTTTTAAGAATCACAACAATCATGGTATTTATATTGTTGTGAGTGCAATCTAGATTCAGTTTCAATCAAGAAATATTTATTCAATACTATTAAAGAAAAAACCGAGCTAGATAGTGAAGTGGTAAAAAGCAGGTACAGGTTTTACTCAGAAACTGTTGCAATAATGGCAAAGAAACCTCAACATAGAACTGGGCTCAATTTCTAATGCATGAACAAGTAGGGATTTAGAAAGAGGGTGAAGGTGAGTGAACAGAAAACCTTCAGAGGCAGCATCAGGGGTAAGAAGGAGTTCTTGCTAAACCAACTTGACTGGACTCTTGCTGAAGGCAAGCCAGGGTCATCAGACATCACCTGGGGAATGGTAAAGGTTGAAGAATTTGATCAGATGTCAAAGGTGCTTAGATATAGAGAGTGGGGTCTGGTTACACTGACTTAGCAGGATTTTTGCTGAAACTGGGCAAAGGTTGGGGCTTAGTTAAAAAGGTGGCTAACAGAATCTGATTAAAGTTTTGTAAGACACAGGTTTAGTCAATACATATCATACGCAACGCAATTAAAAACAATTGCAGTAAGAAGAAGAAAAGAAAGTGATGATTGCTTTCCCAAAGAATCTTATGCTCAAGCAAGGAAGATATAATACTTAGCCAAATATAAGCATTATATTCTAGCCAAGATTAAGACAACCATTCAAATCATGTTGACATTAATGATCCAAATCTCAAACTCCAGGGTTCAATGGTGGATGTTAGCCTAACATTTCCAGTATTTCCCACACCATCTCTGTGTCTCCAGTGAAGCTGGTCCCTTCTCTTGCTCTGCGTCAGCACACACAGCTACAGGTCTTCAGCATCAAGTCTTTTACTAAATGGTCTCAGTAGTTCTGAGAGCAGATCATCTTCCATAGGCCATGAGGACTGTTACTACGTAGGTTGGGAGAGGTGTGAAAATAATACTGTACTCTTTCTTACTGCTTACTCTAAGCATAGAAGAGTCTACACTTATGATTCCACAGCAGAGCTTAGTGTAGCATGTCATGAAACTTTAAGGAAGGCTTAATACTAGATTTACATATTCTCAAGCCCCTAGTTTCAGTATTCACAAGACACTTCCAGGCTTGGCTAAAAGGCTGACTCCATGTGGCAGGAGGCAGTGCCGCAAGTACACTCACAGGTACTAGCACTTTTTGTGAAATGTCAAGTCTGACTTCTCACATTCATCCTTCTCACTGGAAAGTCTGCCTTCCAGTTCTCATTTCTTTTACACTAAGCTTCTTCCCAGAAAAATATACAGAGGGAACATTTGACCTATTAAAGGGAAATACCACCATTGTATTATACTATCATTAATTATAGCCTATCTTTTATTAACGGGATAATCATTTCAGAACACAATGGTCCAATGTCTCCTGTTTTTCCAGTGCTGTTATTCACTATAAGTAAAATATCAGCAGTTAATCAAGGTTGAGCCACTCAAAGCCCAAGTTTCCTTATTTTATGTTATTTTCCCAACTTTTTATTTTTAAAAACTTTAAATCTAGAGAAAAGTTGTTAGAAAATAGTACAATGATACCCATATACTCTACATCCAGATTTAGCTAACATTTTGGCACAGTTTTCCTATCCATATACAATTGTTTTTTGTTTGTTTTCTTTAGTCATCACATTTGGAAATTTGACAGTTTGTATTCAATTTTGCCAATGGTTTCAATAACAATCTCCATAATTATTATTAAAGAATCTATCCATGATCCCACATTGCATTTAAGTCATGTCTGTTTAGTCTCCACTAATCTAAAACAGGTCTCCATCCTTTCTATTCGTATGTGTATCTCTCTGGACTTGGGCATTTCAGAAATCTCCAGGCAAGTTGCTTTGTCAGACCAGTTATTTTACAGTCTTTCCTCCAGGATGAGGACTGGTTCAGGCCTACATGTCCTTTCTGTGTCTCTAAGCATCTCAGCTTCTTATCTTTCTAAGAACCTGCTTATCACAAACACACACGAATAAACATCTGTATAAGATCATATAAGACCTTATACACAAAGTGCACTCAATACACACACAGAGAAAAAAATAGAGAGAAAAATTCTCCCATTGTCAAGCTAAGCCAAAACTACAGAAAGTAAAAAGAAAAACAAAACCCACCAAGGCACAACATTGACACATCCAAAGCAATTACATCACAGAAACAATTTTCCATTTAAAAGAGTTGCATAGACATTACCTATTTCTTTAGTTTTTCACAAGAATAATAGGTAGATATTGCCTGTATGATTACATAAATAAAATATTCACACCAATTATTTGTCTTTTTAAAATTAGAGATAATTCATCACAAAAAGATTGTTGATGCCTCCAGCTCTTGAGAGGCAGAAAATGCTAGTGACTTTCATATTTCTCCCATCGATTACTCAAAATTTTGTAAATCTTCAGGTCAAATTCCAGCCAGGGTACTCCATTACAAAAATTTAAATAAGACAGATATAACAAATAATCTAGAGTAAAGAGAGTAAAAACTTGGGAATGAAAAAATAGCATAAGACTAGCTATAAGAATCCAAGTAACAAAAGGCTGACTCAAATAAGGGAAGTTATTGGTACATAGAACAGGAAAGAGAGTTTCTCTCCATGGAAGAGAAACTCCAGGACTACTAACTTAGTAGCCCAAAGTCATTATCAACAATCCAGATCTTTCCATCTCACCTCATTGTAATTACCTCATCAGCTTGCTTCTTGGTTGTAAGATGGCTATAGCTACTGTCATCAAATATTCCTATGCCAGTGAAGGAAGAAAGAAAAAGTGACTATCTTTTCATTGTGTTTAAAACTAAGAAACATTTTCCAGACTCTCTCAGGCATCCATTGGTCATAAGTGGGTAATAACTCCAAATCAAAATCAGTCATTGACAACGTGATATGACTTGATAATTGGTTTAGACCCATAAGAATTTACATAAGCATGTGGGCAAGAGGATTGCCTTAGTCTATTTAGGCTGTTGTAACAAAATGCCATAAACTAGGTGGCTAACAAATAACAGAAATTTATTTTTTACAGTTCTGGAGTTGGAAAGTCCAATATCAATGCACCAGCAGATTTGGTGTCTGGAAAGAACCTGCTTCCTGATTCAAAAATGGCCATCTTTCCTCCGTGTCCTCATATGGCAGAAATGGAGGCAAACTCTCTGTCATCTTTTTTAGGAAGACACCAATCCCATTTATGAGTATTCCACCCTCATGACCTAAGCACCTGACAAAAGCCCCACCTCCAAATACTATCACATTGTCCGTTAGGATTTAACATCTGCATAATATTTAACAAACATTCAGTCGATAATAGGTGAACATAAAACCAGAATAAAATTTCAGCTCTGCATGGAGGAAAAAGGATGGGAAAAAGTTTTGGGTGAGCAAATATCAGTTTTACCTACATCTGCTCTAAATATTAATGTCCTAGACCTCATATCTTTGTAAGAATGTGATTGATTATAGGAATTTTTCAACCCATTTTCTTTCTCCCTTTTTTTTTTTTTTTTTTTTTTTTTTGAGATGGAGGCTCACTCTGTCACCCAGGCTAGAGTGCAGAGCAGCATGATCTTAGCTCACTACAACCTCTGCCTCCTGGGTTCAAGTGATTCTCCTGCCTCAGCCTCCTGAGTAACTAGGAATATAGGCATGTGCCACTATGCCCGGCTAATTTTTGTCTTTTTAGTAGAGAGGAGGTTTTACCATGTTGGCCAAGCTGGTCTCGAACTCCTGACCTCAAGTGATCCTCCCATCTAAGCCTCCCAAAGTGCTGAAATTACAGGCATGAGTCATCGTGTCTGGTTTCAGCCCACTTTCTAATCTACTTTTGGAAGACACAAAAATTCGCAAAGGAATCCAATGTCTTCCCAGATGGATCCAACATTTATCTATCAACCAGGCAGAGAAATGTACATTGTACTATAAAGTTGAAGAAATGGAACATCAAAAAAATACCATTCATCCTGGTTTTTACATACATCTGTCAAATTGTATTAGGTGCACTAGGTTTAATGCCCAGTAGCGAAGACAGAAAATCTAGCAGAGTTTTAGATGTGCAAACACTAGAGTCACAGTTTTATTGGCAATAGTGTAATTGGGGCTGGGTTATCCAGACTTGTGAGAACTGATGGTCATAGTGAAAATGCTAGTAATGGTGTGCTACTACTGTGCATCTATTCCCAACTCTGCCTTTAGTGATATCACACTGAAATCAACCAAATCAATCATGATGAGCATATTAACCCCACAGAAATATTCATATGCTACAGACCAGAAAATAAATCATTTAAAAATGAAGTGATTTGCTGTTAAATTTTTAACGACCAACTCTCTGAAGGCAGAAAGAAACCCTGATGCTAGAGGCGGAACAGTATTAGACTGTTCAGGGTGCTGTAGCAAACTACCATAGACTGCATAGCTTACAAACAATATAATTTTATTTGTTAGAGTTTGGAGGCTGAGAAGTCCAAAATCAAGTGGCCAGAAGATTTGGTGTCTGGTGATAGCCTGATTCCTTATTCTTGGACATCTTGTCTTTGTGCCCTCACATGGCAAAATGCACAAGGGGCTCTCTCTCTCTTTCATAAGGGCATGAATCCCACTTATGACAGCTCTGCCCTCATGACTTAATAACCTCCCAAAGGCCCCACCTCCTAATATCATCACATGAAGAATTAGGATTTCAACATATAAATTGTGAAGGGATGCAAACTTTCAGTCTACAGATTCAGAACAGTCCTCTGCCTCCAGAAAGCTGGTTGTTAAACACTTATCAACAAACTACTTCATTTTTAGCTTTCATATTTTCTTAGCTAGGTAGCCTTGGAGATTATATATATCTATCTATCTATCTATCTATCTATATATATATATATCCTATAGATATAGATATATATCTTATTTTATTTATTGGTAATAAAAGTACTTACCTCATAGATGAAGTGTTTTATAAAATGTGGGCTACCTGTTAGACATATTATAAATATTGAATAAATTTACATTACTTATCATTACTACAATTACAAAAGTCAGGATTTTTTTGGGAGGTTATAGTACAAGGTAGATAAAATAAATGATATATGTAACAGACTCATAAACCTGCAGTCCCAGAACCTTCAAACAGGGCTTGGTAAATACTGCTAAGACTATAGAGGCAAATACATTCAAGATAATTTGTAGCTAATTCTTTTAGTTTGCAGTTTCTGTTTCCTTAGAATTATTCCAACCCCATGTAGATCATTTTTCTATTAATTCAGGTTTGGTGCCATAGCTCAATTATAAGGCATCAATTTGAGACAGGGAATTTGGTTTAGTTTAATGGGCTTGCTTAAGGCACTTGTAAAGGATATAAGAGACTTAGGTTCATAAGCATGTCTGACATTAGCTAGTGTGTTGTTTTTGTTTTAATCCCTGTTATCATATCTAGTGTTTCTGAGTTTTGGATTTGACATCTGTACTACGCGAAGGTTGAATTTACTCAGTGGTTACAATGTGGAACATTGGCCTCTTCTCTCTGTCTCCATTACACTGTACCCCTTTGAACTGAAACTCAGGTCTTCAGAACCAAAATCTATTTATTGCTGTAGCTAGTGATGACAACGTGGCGTCATTTCCCAAAGATGATTCAGAAATATGCATAATGTATACATAAGATTCCAGGCATACTGCTCTTCTTTCAGTTGTCCAAACACCAAGATCCTTTCAGCATCCACGGCTTGTGTCTGTTCTCTCTCCCTGGAAATGCCCTTCTGCATGCAGCCATCTCCTCCCATCCTTCGGGTCTGTGTTAGTTTTCTGGGGCTTCCATAATTAAATACCACAAACTGGGTGGCTTCCACAACATAAGCTTATTTTCTCACAGTTCTGGAGGCTAAAAGTCAAAGATCAAGGTGCCAGTCGGTCTGGTTTCTGGTGAGGCCTCTTTGTTCAGTTTCTAGACCACTCCTTCTTGCTGTGACCTCAGCTGGCCTTTTCACCGTGTCATCCTTAGGGAGACAGAGGGTTCTGATGTCTCTTCCTCTTTGTATAAAGAGAATAGTCTGATTAGATTAGGGTATCCCCCACCTTCCTGCCTTCATTTAACCTTAATTATCTCTTTATCTCAAAATACAGTGACACTAGGGCTTAAGGCTTCAACATATGAATTTGGGAGAACACAGTCTGTAACAAGTTCCCTATTTTCACAAGTGCTGCTCTGCACCTTCTTCTCTAAATTTAATCTTTCCTGTTTTTCTCTCATAACACCATGTTCATTTCCTTAATCATCTGTGTGTGTATACATACACACATATGTAATATTGTGTACAATTTATCTATTTACTTGGAGCATGTTTTTGCCATAGACTATAAATATTATAAGGGTAAGAACAAAGCCTATTATATTTACTATTATATGGTCAGCAATTGGCATGGAGACTGGCACACAGTGGGCAGTCAATACATACTGTGGTTTGCTCACTATTTATTTAATGCATAAGCACTTTAAAAATCAAGATACAAAGGAAGAGTGATTCCTTGCACTCCCTGAACTCATCTGTGAGTTCAGGCACTTTTCAAACATTATCTCATTTATTCTTTACAGCAATGTAAGTTATTGCTGTTTTATTTTCCACTTCGTAGTGGTAATCGTTGTCTGCATTCATAATCCACAGGAGTGGAATTACAGGGTCAAAGATATGAGCACTTTGAAGCTCTTGGAGCATATTATTAAACTGATTTCCAAATAAGCTTGCAATAATTACTGCATGCCTACTTCTTCATACCCTCATAAGGATTAACATTTTTATCTATGCTAGTTTTAGAGGTGAAAATAGTAGAACAGTACTATTTTAATTAAATTATTTGATTATCAAAGAGTCTGAAGCCACAGCCCTTTCCTGCTAGTCCTATTTTCCTCTTGTCTCCCATGCTTCTTCATGAGAAGTTGTCAGGATGCCTGTAAGAATTCTTATTTTTTCAGCACTGTGTTACAGATGATCTTAATAATGATGAAGATCTTAATTAAAATTGCTCAAGAAATTCATTTTTTTTTTTTTTAGTCTATAACTTCTCTGATGAAATCCTTTAATTTCTGATTACCTTCATGGTTAAGCCCAAGCTCTTCTTTACAGCAGCTAAGTCAACACATTTTCTGGCCATCACCTCATTCCTGTGATCACCTGTCCCTCTTCTGTTTTCTATTTCATAGTCAAACAACACAGAACTGCCCACAGTTCTTCGCACACATAGTGCTCCTTATTTCTTTTTCCTGGATAAAGATCTCCCCTCTCTTCTGGCTGTATTATCTCTCCCCTCTTTTCTCTTTCTTTTTCTCCTCTGCTTCACGTCCTCTGGCAAGCTTCCGTCTCTATTCGGCATTATTCAACACATTTTCATGGTATGACTTTTCTCTGTTTCACGATATCAAGTCCTCTGTGAATACTTAACCATTGACTAGATTTGGTAACCTTCCGCTTCTTCCCAACAGCTCCCTGTGTTAGCATGTGAATTGTAATTATGTGTCCATTTATCTCTCCTGAATAAGATAATAACTCCTTGAAGGCATGGATCAGGTCTTCTTCATCTTCTATTCTTAGGGACTAACACAGTGCCCGTGATTATACATAGTACCAGATAGGCAGGAAACATGTTTAAATGAATACATAACTGAGAGAATGAATTATTAACCTTGAGGAAGAAATGCAGCATTTCTCCCTGTGAAGTGGATGAAAAAGAAATACTGTTAGCTTGGTGTAAAAGTAATTGCTGGTTTTGCTATTAAAAGTAATAGATTCAGTAAACTTTCTATCAGAGCAAAAGAAACATCTCTAGATATTTAATATGGAAAGAGATTTAACGCAGCATAACATAGCCCAGGGAAACCAAGATCACAGCTGAGCATAAGCAGACACTGGCTCCTCGGTGCTTCACTTTTCCTCTACAAATGCAACTGGGAAAGAATCAGGTGGATGCAGCCCAGATTGTGAGCATGCTATCAGGAGTCCCAAACAAAAGGCTTCTGCCTCTTCACAGATTTGTGATCCAAATGGAAGGACTCCACAAATTATGACAGTGAAAGAAATCTGATCTAACTGACCCCACCTTGTTTCTAACCTCCCAAGCTGCCCTTGTTTATTACTGGGCATAGGCCAACTAACTTTTGGAAGAATTTAGTTTACAGTTGAACTTTGAAACAAAGATGGTAACAGCTCTTTTCTGAAACAAACCCCTTTCTTGCCTTGGAACCAGACTGTCTTTGTAAGACTGACAAATTAGCTATAAGATTAAAAATTTTGGCTTAGGAGTCATAAAGCCAGAAACCACAAGGTTCTGAACCTCCCCAGTTGTTCCTAGGAATAACATCACTATTGTGAAACCTAAGATTGATGCCTGAAATATTTTTCAGATCCTGCATTCTGATACACCAGCTGGTGCCACCCAGGTAGGCAATCTGGTTCAACCAGTTTTTTGACCAACCCAGGAACAGAAGACAGCAAGACGAACACACTTTGACCTCCTCTGATTTCATCTCTGACTCAACCAGTGAGCACTCTCTACTCCCTGTCCCCTACCCCAAATAGGATGACTTGGTGGGAGTGTGCCTGCTGCATCTGTATGAAGCACTGCTTTCTAGGCCTTACTCCCATCGGAACCCTGCCTGCCCACCTGCAACTTCTCCACAGCAATGCCACTCCCACTTTCCCCAGAGAAGCAACTCAGCCAAACCTAAGCAGGGTCCATTCATGTGGGCTAGAGCCAGCCTAGTCGTTATTTGCTGTCAGGTTTCCAGTTTCACCATGTGTCAGGGCAAGGCATGATTGTAAAATTTGCTCCTCAGAGGAAATCAGGCCAGACTCAATTTTGGAAGGCAAGACAGGGAGGAAGCCACTTCATCCCAGACTCTGTTCTAGGGCTTTCCACCATCAGCTCCTCCCACTTGAGACTGGTCTTTGGGGGGCAATGGTCACCATGCCTGGTCAGCACCAATTCAAACCATGCCAGGAATCTGCCTACCTGCCAGGTTCAGGTTTTTATAGGTGCCTCTTCAGGGACACAGTGTGTCTCTCTGATTGGGCTTCTAAATCAAAAGCCTGATGTTCATGTCCCTCTCATGGGGGAGCTTTGGACACATGAGCAGTTTGGAAAAGGATCACATAAGGGTTTCCATTCTGCACATTGTAGAGGGGACACTCTGTAGGCCCATGGGTCCCTTACTAGAGACGTTGAGTGAATTTGCCTTCTGTTAACCTGGGATCTTCTATTTATCTCCCTCCTGCTTCCCAAAGATTTTAAGCATTTTGTAAATGTATAAACTCACCTCTAGTAACAGTGGCCCAGACGCTGCTTTGTGCTAAAAGCATGGGAAGTCTAAAGACAGTCTTTCCCTGGGAAATGGATGCTAATTCTATTCTGCTGCCCCTACCTGTTCCTGAGGCTTCATTTAGAAAGGAAGTTCTCTCAGAAGGCTGTCCAGCACCCTGTGTCCTAGCCAAACCAAGCACATGAGAAAGTAAGTGCATTTTCCCCTTCAGGTCCTCACTGGGTTCCATAACCACTGTTCTCTCTTGGTCCCTTTTTTCTAAATGGGTTACTTCTTTTTCCCTTTTTTTCTAAATGCTGGTAAATATCTACATTCAGCCATGGAAGAGGAGGCCAGAGATCTGGCAGCTGCTCCATTCTTTTAATGTTGTAGGACCTCACCCTGGAGAAGACCCTCCTCTTTGAGCCTTATGAGCTTCTTTGCTTATCATGTTCCATCTCACTCCACTTTCCCCCTTCAAGATCCCATTTGGAGGTAGGGGATCTGCTTTCCACTGTGACTGGGCTATGGGATTCTGACTATCTTGCTTACAGATTCACGGTTTGATAAATTTGTTGTATTCAAAAACTTGAAATGTAGGATGCCATTAAGTGTCTGTTTATATTTTTGGAATATTTGTATTACTTACAATTAATCAATAAAAGCAGGTTTAAAAAACCTAAAAAAAAAAAAAAAACAGTCTCCAAATTTTCAGGGAGACTTATTTGAGTAATAAAACTATGGTCTCTCTTTCAGTGGGCTCTGTGTAAATCAAACTTTCTCTGTTGCAATTCCCCTTTCTTGATAAATTGGCTGTATCTGTGTAGCAGGCAAGAAGCTATTGGGTAGTCACAGGGGAAAAATAGGAGTTGGAAGGTATGGAGTCAAAACGGAGAGAAGTGCCTTGGGCAAGTCCTCTACTAAGGTCTGGGAGAAGGTGCCTTGGAAGTGCTGAAGACTTCTTCGGCCTAATAAAATTCCCTCCATGAAAGAGCATAGCTAGTCCTGGAGAGCCGGATTCCTTGAATAGAGTTCCCTCCAGAAAACTACAATGGACTGGTAGTGCAACAAGTCTGGCGTGGGGAAAGCAACCTCCCCCTAGGACGCCTCTCCATACTTGTACTTGACTGGGGTTTAGCCTGAAAGATTACACATAGAATTTGAAAGTGGAGCTGGACTCCTTACAGGGAAACTGCTAGCATTCAAGAGTTTAATTTATATGCATCTTGTAGAAAAATGCAAGTGATAATTTCAGCTGCCTTGGAAGGCAAACAGGAAAACACCCAGGTAGAAAAGCCTCACATTTGCCTTCTGCCAAAACCCGTATGTGTGGCCACTGCTGCTTGTAAGGAATGATGGTTCCTGCTTCTTCCTGGTCCATCACATATTGCATAAAAGATTATTGAAATCTTACCTGAAATCCACCTAGTGTAATTTAGGTAAATATAATTCCCAGGGTTCTAGCTCATGTGATACAAAGTAACAAGCAAAATATGAGGAAAAGATTCCAAGTTGTCCATAAATAAAGCAGCACAGTACAGAAGATGATGTGCCAGGATAAACAAGAGGGAATATTTTTGCCAGACAGACTAAATACCATCTAAAATGTAGGAAGCAAACTTGGAAGTTGTGGAATTGGAAATGAGATGGCCAGGAATAGCTCAAATGATTACTTTAAAACTGTGAACAGGTAATTCAAAAAAATAATTAATGCTATGAAACTTATAAAGTGAGAAGTTTAATCTTGCTAGTAAGCAAAGAGATAAAACACAAATGTATCTGATTTTTACTCAGAGAATTTTAAGTGCTATCAGTGCTACTTTGGTCACTGATCATGTATGATCACATTGGTTATATAAGCTACTCAGTGTGCTAAGTACAGGACAAAACAGTTGTTCTTACTTCCACTGTCATTGGAATCTATTGTTCTCACTTTTTTCAAAGTTGATTTGTCAAAGTGCATCAAAAACCTTAAACTATTATTTTCTTTAGATCCTTAATTCTATCTTTAGAAACTCATTCTAAATAAAAAGCTAGAGTTTCTGGTTAGGAATAATCTAAATAGCCACCAGTAAGGGAAAGTTAAAGATAAATAATAGAATGCCTAAAAAGAGGAATGATATGGAGTCATGAAAAATTAGACATTGGAAATCAATTCTTTGACATTAGCTAAGTGCATTTTATAATATTAAGGGGAATTTTGTAAGATAACATGCACATTATTCCTGTTGCATGCATAAAAATAAGGCTGGAAGGAAAAGCACCAAAAGTTGATAGCCATTTTTCTGTGTGATGGCATTATGGATGCTTTTTTTCTCCACACTTTTTTTGTTTGTTTGTCTGCTTTTATGAGTTCTATAATAAATATGTTTTACTTATTGAATTGCTTTGAAAATTTATTTGACATTTTGGCTTATAAATTTAAAATCAAACTATCTATATGGTTGTGTGATTCAACAGTTTTCCAGCAGCTCCCATCAGACCAAGTAGGGAATTAGGAAACCAAGAGTTTGTTGCTGTTTAAGCTGTGTAAGGTTTAGCAAAACAGGTTGGCAGAAGGGCAAAAGACTTAGGGAGTTGACAGTGTCACACCATAATATCTGCCCTGGATAGAAACAAAAATTATATGGGAGAGGAACACTGAAGTAAAATGAAGGAATCGAGGGACTGAGAATCCGAAAGTGATTTTTCTTTCGGGATGAAACAATTCTAGGAAACAGAAAAGTCCAGAGTGTAGTTGGGGTATTGGGTGCTGCAGTCATGGAGATGCTTGGAAGACTGGGTGTGGGACATTTAGTCTACACAGATCTGCAGGTCTTTTGGGATTACTCCAACATTTGCGCAAAGAGCAGGACAAGATAAGAATCCGAAGCTTTCAGTGGATGCAGAGGGGTGTCCTGTAGCTGGAAATGGCATGGCCTGAGCAGCACACAGGAAGTGACACGAAAAGATGAGAATTGTAGCACTGTCTCTATGCTTGAAGTTCTCAGCTTGTCTTATATTTAAAATAAATGTTTAAAACTTTGATTTTTTAACATTTTTAATTATCATCCCTTCCTTAGAAATGTGTTCAGATGTAACCAATTTTCCTGTGGTACCTTTATGATTACTTAGCTTCTGAAGGGGAAGAGGTTATAGTATCAGTTAATTTACTTCCCAGCTATCGTTGCAATGATTAATGACCAGCCGTATGGAGAATCTGCTTTTAATTTTTTTTCTCATTAAAATCGTACAAGAAATGTTGACAGTACCAATTGCTTCTGAACAGGCATTTCAGGTTCAAGAATAGTTGAGAACTACTCTGTGGTTGGTTGCTCCAGTGAATAGATTTCAAATTACATGAAATCGGTTTTTTGTTAAAAGTGCAAAAGTTGCCCTAAAAATGCATTAATTTTATTAAATTGTTTAGAGGCTTGGAGTTTCCTTAGGACAGAGCCAGTTTACATCTTGGGAAAGGACAGAATAGAAGACTGCCCTCGCTGCCTACTGTATATACTGGGCTAGTGCAAAATAATTCCCTATTGTTATGATAACCTTTCCATCTTCAACATGGTAAATTGGAAGCAGGGGCTTCAGTGAAGTCAAATGGGCCTAGAAGTAGTTGTGTTGTCAAGGGAGAGGGTTCAAGGGAGAGGGTAATTCTGGTCAGAGTTTCTATCAGTATATTTACTCAAGGTAGGCATTATCTGTCGAGGGTGTTGCCTTCACTGATGTTTCCAGCACCTCAGTTTCCAGCTCCTCTATGTGGAGTCTCATTTCAGCAGAGGAGCCTGAACTTCCTAAAAAGTAGTTCAAGACTTCAAGAGCCAAGAAGGAGAAGCAGCCAGACTTCCTAAAGGCTGGGCTCAGAAGTTTCACAACGTTATTTTCAACTATGCTATTAGTCAAATTAGGTACAAGCAGGCCAGATTCAAGAAGGGGAGTGGGCCATGTGTCAGAGAGGAAAGGAATTGACAACAGTGGCCAAGTTTCCTGAGAGATCCTATGATAAGAAGTGCAGAGAGTTATAAAAAGTATGGGAAAAAAAAAAAAATAAAACAAAACTGTAGCAGGTTGCTCAAGAGGTTAGAAAATGACTTGAATAAAAAGATTGTATGATAGAAATAAGCATTAATTTTGGCATTGGCCTTCTTTCACTGAGTGTCCAATATGCATCCTTTCCGATGCTTGATGGTGAAGTTATAAAAATGATCCGATATGGACAATGCTATAGGCTTGCCTGTGTTTCCTGCACCCCGAAATTTATATGTTGAAATTTTA
This sequence comes from Cebus imitator, assembly GCF_001604975.1. Lineage (NCBI taxonomy): Eukaryota > Metazoa > Chordata > Mammalia > Primates > Cebidae > Cebus > Cebus imitator. Next base: position 1,574,915 of record NW_016107488.1, on the reverse strand, counting down.
ATCCTCAGTAACTCAGAATGTTACTTCATTTGGATCTAGGGCCTTTAAAGAGGTAAATTGTCTACAAGGAGAATAAAATACCTAGGAATACAACTAACAGAGGAGGTAAAGGACATCTTCAAGGAGAACTACAAATCACTGCTCAAGGAAATAAGAGAAGACACAAACAGATGCAAAAATATTCTATGCTCATGGTTAGGAAGAATCAATATGATGAAAATGGCCATACTGCCCAAACTAATTTATAGATTCAATGCTATCCCCATCAAGCTACCAATGACCTACTTTACAGAATTGGAAAAAAACACTTTAAACTTCATATGAAACCAAAAAATAGCCTGAATAGACAATCCTAAGAAAAAAGAACAAAGACAATCCTAAGCAAAAAGGACAAAGCTGGAGGCATCATGCTGCCGGACTTCAAACTATACTACAAGGCAACAGTAATCAACACAGCATGGCACTGGTAACAAAACAGAGACATAGACCAATGGAACAGAACAGAGGCCTTGGGAGCAACACCACACATCTACAACTATCTGATCTTTGACAAACCTGACAAAAACAAGCAATGGGGAAAGGATCCCTTGTTTAATAAATGGTGTTGGGATAACTGGCTAGCAATGTGCAGAAAGCAGAAACTGGACCCCTTCCTGACACCTTACACTAAAATTAACTCCAGATGGATTAGGGACTTAAACATAAGACCTAACACCATAAAAACCTTAGAAGAAAACCTAGGCAAAACCATTCAGGACATAGGCATAGACAGGGACTTCATGACTAAAACACCAAAAGTATTGGCAACAAAAGCCAAAATAGGCAAATGGGATCTAATGAAACTTCAGAGCTTCTGTACAGCAAAAGAAACAATCATTAGCGTGAACTGGCAACCAACAGAATGGGAAAAAATTTTTGCAATCTACCCATCTGAAAAAGGGCTAATATAGAATCTACAAAGAGTTAAAACAGATTTACAAGAAAGAAAACCAAACAAACCCATCCAAAAGTGGGCAAAGGATATGAACAGACACTTTTCCTAAGAAGACATATATGAAGTCAACAAACATGAAAAAATGCTCATCATCACTGGTCATTAGAGAAATGCAAATCAAAACCGCATTGAGGTACCATCTCACACCAGGTAGAACGGCGATCATTAAAAAATTTGGAAACAACAGATGCTGGAGAGGATGTAGAGAAATATGAACACTTTTACACTATTGGTGGGAGTGTAAATTAGCTCAACCATTGTGGAAGACAGTGTGATGATTCCTCAAGGGTCTAGAAATAGAAATATCATTTGACCCAGCAATCCCATTACTGGGTATATACCCAAAGAACTATAAATCATTCTATTATGAAACCACATGCACATGTATGCTCATTGTGGGACTGTTTATGATAGCAAAGACCTGGAACCAACCTAAATGCCCACCAACGATAGGCTGGACAAAGAACATGTGGCACATATACACCATGGAATACTAACTATGCAGCCATAAAAAATGATGAATTCGTGTCCTCTGTAGGGACATGGATGAACCTGAAAACCACAATTTTCAGCAAACTGACACAAGAACAGAAAATCAAACACAGCATGTTCTCACTCATAGGTGGGTGTTGAACAATGAGAACACATGGACACAGGGAAGGGAGCATCACACACTGGGGTCCGTTGCAGGGGAACAGAGGAGGGACAGTAAGGGAAAGGATGGGGAGGGATAACGTGGGGAGAATACCAGGTACGGGTGATGGGGTGATGTAGGCAGCAAACCACCTTGCCAGGAATGTACCTATGCAACAATCTTCCATGATCTGCACATGTATCCCAGAATCTAAAGCATAATTTTTTAAAAAAAGGTAAATTGTGGTTCATGCCTGTAATCCCAGCACTTTGGGAGGCTGAGATGGGTAGATTACTTGAGGTCGGCAGTTTGAAAGAGGCCTGACAAACATGGTGAAACCCTATCTCTCCTAAAAATACATAAATTAGCCAGTCATGATGGCTGGCGCCTGTAATCTCAGCTACTTGGGATGCTGAGGCATGAGAATTACTTGAATCTTGGAATCGGAGGTTGCAGTGAGCCGAGATCACACCACTGCGCTCCAGGCTGGGCTACAGCGAGACTCTGTCTCAAAATAATAATAAACATAATACAAAAATTAAGAGATAAATAAAGTAAAATGAGATCATATGGGCAGATATTAATGCATTGCACTAACACGTTAATTTAATCAGAGTCTGAGGAAAGAGCATGTGAGGATAAAGCAAGAAGGTGGCCATCCGCAAGCCAAAGAGAGAGGCCACAGAAGAAAGCAAATCTGCTAACGCCTTGATTTTAGACTTTTATCTTCTAGACTTGTGAGACTGTAAATGTCCATTGTCCAAGTCACCTAGTCTGTGGTACTTGTGATGGAAGTCCCAGCAAGCTGATAGAATATGGTATACTCAAGACACTTAAACTTCATGGATGTTGCAGACAAACAAGTAGATTTTTCAACACAGTGTGATAATATCTGCAATAGGAGTAGACACAGGATGCCATGGGCAAAGGGCATCATATTCTCTTAGTTTAGATTCTTCTTTAATATAATGTCTCATTGCTTTTTCTGATGGTAAAATGAGACACTTTATATAAAGCACTGAAGTAATAGGTACCTATTATATATTAGTTCTCTAGCTCCTTCCTTCAAACCTATTATATACATAATAATTTTTTTCCTTCTATTCATGTAAAGAAAAAAAAGTAGAAAGTCTGAGTGGAAGAGTCTGAAAAAAAGACACCACTGACCCAGGGGATTGTATACACACCCAACAATGAGGCAGAAGCCTGGTTTTGGCAGTTCTGGGTCACTTAGGAGTTTTTCACAATCAAATGGGTACTAATTCTGAAGTGTTATGAAGCTGTGTGCTGGAACCAAGATGGTTTTAATAACATTTAAAAATATTCTGGATGAGTTCAGTCTGCTCACATTAAGATGAATTTTCTCAAGATTAGTTCAAGTCATGACTGAAAGCAAAAATTAGTAAATAAAATCTCTCATTATTTAAAAATAAAAATCCATTAAAATATAATGTTTAAGCAAATATTAATGGCTGTTTAGAGGGTCTATTTATCCAAGTTTATGAATGATGAGAGGTTAAAAAAGAGTTTTGATGAAAGGAATTTAACTTGGGAAATCTTGCTGAAAGTTGATTTCTAATAAGATTAAGTTAACATTAATGTATATGATTCATCAGGGAAGAGTTATTTACACTTCAGATTTATTGTTTTAATTAAGCAATGCTTCTTGATAGCAGGGATGATCCAGGGCAGATACATAGGGCAAAGTTTATAGGTATGCAAAGCAATAGGCCAGGCTCTATGATTTGTTGCATAGGACAAGCCCAGGGTCATATCCAAATATATATAAAGTAAATGCTTTTGTAGCCAGTGTTGACAAAAATAGTTATAGGAATAAAAATTTCCTTGCATATTCTATATGTTTTTTGGACTCCATCTAGCAAACTCCCTGGGCAAATAAAGAATATTAAACACGGGAACAAAATGGCATATTGGGGCCTCTCTAAACAACCGCATTCTAAGCAAATCCCAGAAATTCGAAAGCATTCTGTAAAAGTTCCTCTAATATGCCTTTGACATAACAACAACCTTGCTTATACTTGTTGTACTGGCTTCTCTCACCCCTGTCTGTTCAATAAATGATCCCTTTTAGGGAAGTTTAGAATGGTTGTTTATCTACAAGTCCCACACCTTTTATTAGACAGAGATGAATTCCCCAGTGTTCACATTTTAAAATGCAAGACAGATTGCAGCACCTTCAGGCGATGATTCCACTGGTGACAGGCAGCAACTGAGGGTCTGTGTGCCCTCTCACTGCGTCAGCAGGAGCCCCTTGGACTGCTCTGCTATTGGCTGGTATTCATTGACATTTCTGTTGCTCTTGCCCTGGATTCTGCCTCAGTGAAGTATTGAACATGTTCTTCCTCACATGCTGCTTTCCTTCTAGCAAGGCTCATCTCTAAACCACATTATACACCAACAAATATCATCGTCAATCTGCATCACAAGATTTGCAGCTGGAACAACTAATACACAAGTTTGTTAATTCCCAGAGTCTGGAAATTATACTCTAGTTAATAAAAATCTCTCCAGTCAAACAAACTACAGTCAGTTTCATGTACCATATTGTTCTTTGTGATGAAAATACCTCTACAGTGACAGTTTAGGTGCTAAGTGTTCTGCTTGTGCTACACACAATATAATAGTTGTGTCTTCTCAGATAATGTAAAGAATAAAATGTATTTCAACCTTCTCTGTTAGGATAACCTAATATGCCCTCAAAAGTTTTAGTGATACCAAGATAGGAAATGTTCATTAGTCTATCAATACCTTAGGAGTCTTTGCATGCAAACAACAGAAATTGGCTCTAGTTAATAAAAAAAAAAAAAGAAATAGGATTTATAAGAAGGATAAAGTCTTGTTCACAGAATCAGCCATAAGGTAAGAGAACAGAGCTTGGGAAAAGTCCATGATCCAAAAGAGACTGAGTAGAGAACACAGCCCAAGTCTTGCTCAAGATAAAGTCCTTCTACAGATATGTACCCAGCTACATATGCATAGTTACTACCACCACCAGAATCTGTCCTTCAGCTCCTGTGAATATTTCTAACTTCTCGTCTGCTCTTGTATCATTTTACCAAGATTCCAGGTGCTGCAAAATGATCAAATTGGCCAGCCCTATTTCATATGCCACTAGCTGCCAAAGATCAGAGAGAGGGTGTGGAAAATGTCTTCAATATAAAATATTCAGATGCTTGGTAGCCAAATAATAAAACTTCAACAAAGGACATTCTCTCAAATTCATAAAATTATGTTAATATTTCTAGTAATACTTAACAAAAAGTTTTGCTGACCTTGACATGATCTCCCTCACTAGTTGCACCACCATGCCAAAATAATTGTTTTCCATTAAGTCTGTATATCAATTAAGGTCATCATCTTTTACCCATAATTTTATTCATGATATGATGGAAAAGCAAATAGATTTTCCTAAAATCTTATCCCTGAGGATCTATTACAGCTGTGGCAAGTTTCCACTTACTGGGTAATTACTATATGCAGGGCACTGGGCTAGGTAATTTATATGCAGCATGTTATTTAGTCCTCACAAGACCCTTGCAAACTCTGCATTACTCACTTCATTTTCCATGTAAAGAAAATGAATTTCAAAAAGCTACGTAATGGTCTCAAATACAGCAAACTATTTACAGGCAGAGCTGGGATGAGAACCTAGGATTGATTTTCTCCTTCCTTCCTGCTTTGCTTCTTTCCTTCTTTTCTTCTATGTCAAGTTCCTTGTCCAAGATACTTTCACCAGTCTGCATGGCTAACAAGCATTGTAAAAGCCCATGAATCCTACTTTCACACACACAAAAAAAAAATCTTTTTTTTTTTTTTTTTTTCTGAAAATATGTATTTGGTCACTATCATCAACGATTCTCTGCGACACAATTTTGTTGGTTTTTTAAACTTAAAAAATTATTCCATACTTTTACTCAAATATGAAAAGCTATTTGTAAAGCTATAGACTCTTGACTGTTTCAGAGAAACAGAATAGAATCTACAATGCCCTGAGAACAAGAGGAGCAGGAGCTTGTCAATGTGGGTTTACAGTTGGCATCCTTCACTTGGAGTGAGAGCAGAGTAGAAAAGCATCTGTCATCAAATGTGACAAAGGCCACTGCCCTAGTTAAACTGTTGTGAACTGGGGCACTTGAGTCTGAGTAATTCAGGACTTTTATTTTCAGCCCATGTCCCCAATCATTCCTGTTGAAATGAAGGCCATCTCTTGACACTAAATGTGCCATTTACTCTTAGCAATAATCTGTAACTTTCATCTAACCAGTAAAGACAGAAAAATGAAAATGTTACATTCTCAGATAAAGGAAAAAGATACATTTCTCATTGTGTATCCCAAATGTGTTTTCCTTCACTTTCTCATTTGTTCTGTAACACATTCTACTGACTGCAGATACATTTTACAAAGTATATAATAAATTTAAAAGGAAATATCTTCATTCCACACAAATCCATACAATGTATGCACCTCTTGGAATTGGGGGAGATAATGATATTTTGCAAAATGTTTATATGCAAATGCTAACTAGATCTAAATATGCATCACTCATTTCAATTAGAGTTCAGAAACGGACCCAGGAGTCATACAGGTACCACTTTAATCCACTTAGACATTATGGATTCTTCTGTCTTATTACAATATTATTTTTCCCTTGTAGGTAAAGCCCATTGGCTGTCTAGTATTGCCCAAGATCAAAAAGAAAGAATAAAACTTCGTAGAATGAACAATAGATGAATTGCTGCTTAGTTACAGGCAGTGTTATATAGTGATTATGGGTTCTGGAATCAAACTTCCTTGATTCAAATCCTAGCCATTGGCTGTGTAACCTTCAGCAAGTGATTTAGCCTTTCTGTAACTCAGTAGCCTCACTTATTAAATGGAGGTGATGATAAGTGCACTTTATAAAATTATAGTGAAGATTAAACATGAGTTAATAAACTTAAAGCATCTAGGCCAGCCCATGGTAAATCCTTAGTAAATATCAAAATTGTGAAAACTTGCTGCATGTATTTTCTCCTGCCATGATTCTTCCAAAATATTTCTTATTTACCAAGCATTCAATTACAGAGATGAACAATAACCTACTTAATTCACAATTGTAATAAATTTTTATTTTTTTTCCAATTCTTCACAATTTTATATTTGCCCAATTTTTCATATTAACCTCAGAATCAATTTGTCAACCTCCTAGAAAAATGCCTCTTGGATTTTAATTGAGATTATATTAAACATACACATTTGTTTGGTGGAGATTCTCTTATGAAGTCCAATTTTCTCATCCAGGGACATAGTTTATCTTTTTGTAAATTTAAGCTTCCTAAAATAAGCCTCTAATATTTTGCAATTATTTTCATATAAATCATCTGTATTTCTTTTTACATTAATTCTTTGGTATTTCAAAATTCTGTCATTAGGAACTATTAAATAGAATTTATTCTTATTTCTTACTGTTACAGAAAATATTTAATAGTTTATGTAGTTTTTTAATATAGAAACTTTAATTTTTCATAGTAAAAAATATCAAACCTTTTCTGTGTATGACTCTGATTTTACACACAGAAAAACATCAACTTACCTCCTGAATTTAGATCAATTTTTAATTTTATCTTTTTAAAAGTAAAAGCACTTTCCAAAAAGAAAAAAAAAATTGATCCATAAGTATACTTCTTAACAAAGGGGTGATTTTTATAGAGAAAGCATTACAGTAAATGGCATTTTGCTTTACCATGAAGGATGTCAGTAGAACTATCTCAGCCCAAATAGAAAGACCAATAGCTTAAGAAAATTCTTTGCTAATTAACATGTCTATTAATGGGTGATTAGTCCATAACAGCCTGACATTTACTACAATCCTGCCTTCTTTTCCACATACTCCTACCTTAGAATTCTTCTCATACTTTTGTAATTTTCTCATATTAATTGATTGCTTACTGTTTATTTTTCTCCACTGTCAATGTATTTCCATTAAGTCTGCAACCTTCAACTGTCTGGTTCACCATAGTGACCAATGTCTAATCCCAGCCTCGTTTATTTATTCATTAATTTAATAAACAAATGTTAGTCTCCTACTCCTTATCAGGAACTGTTTCATATGGACAATTTATTTGGTCTCAGAGTGTTTATTTCCCGGGGAGTTGGGGGAAGAATGGAAAGCAAATAACTAAATAAAAAACATAATTTCAAGTAATTGTAACAGCTACCGCAAGGAGCGGACTGAGTAAAGCTGGACGGGCGTACTGTTGTAAAAAGGAAAGCCAGTGAAGGCCTCTCTGAGGAGGTAACATGAACAGAGAAGTTAATAATATGAAAGATCTGAAGGGAAAATGTTGCAAGTAGACTGAATTTGTATGAAGATCCCAAGGTGAATAAACTTGGTGGTTTGAAAAGAAGCAATAAAACCAGTGACCCAGAGAGAGAATCGAAGGAGATGATGTCAAAAAGGCAAGACATAGTGAGATCGTGCAGGCAAGACCTTCTTGTCTCACACTTTTGAAACTTAGTTGTGCCTATAAACCATCTGGAATCTTGTTAAGCTGCAGACTCTGATTAAGGAAGTCTGGGGCAGGGCCTGAGATTCTGAATTCCTAACAAGCTTCCAAGGAATACTAATGCTGCTGTTCTGGATACCACTCTGAAAAGGAAGCTTCTGAGCGTAAAACTCAATTAATTACTCAAATATGAGTGAAAGACAGGAAAGGGACTTGGGATGACCTAATTGCTTTTCATTTTCAAAGGATCACACTGGTATGTAGAAAAGCTGGTCATTAAAATGCAAATCAAAACCACCTTAAGATACCATCTCACACCAGGTAGAATGGTTATCATTAAAAAATCTAGAGACAACGGATGCTGGAGAGGATGTGGAGAAATTGGAATGCTTTTACACTGTTGGTGGGTGTGTAAATTAGTTCAACCATTGTGGAAGACAGTGTGCCTATTCCTCAAGGATCTAGAAATAGAAATACTACTTGGCCCAGAAATCCTGTTATTGGGTATATATCCAAAGGATTATAAATCGTTCTACTATAAAGACACAGGCACATGTATGTTCATTGTGGCACTGTTTACAATAAGAAAGACTTGGAACCAACCCAAATGCCTATCAATGATAGACTGGATAAAGAAAATGTGGCACATTTACACCATGGAATTCTATGTAGTCATAAAAAGGATGAGTTCATGTCCTTTGCAGGGACATGGATGAAGCTGGAAACCATTTTCAGCAAACTGACACAAGAACATAAAACCAAACACCACATGTTCTCATTCATAAGTGGTTGTTGAACAATGAGAACACATGGTCACAAGGAGAGGAACATCAGACACCAGGGCCTATTGTGGGGGGAGACGGACTGGAGAGGGATAGCAGGGGGTGGGAGGATTGGGGAGGGGTAACATTAGGAGAAATACCTAATGTAGATGATGGAGTGATGGATGCAGCAAACCACCATGGCATGTGTATACCTATATAATAATCCTGTATGATCTGTACATGTACCCCAGAACTTAAAATATAATAATAAAACAATAAAGAATAAAAACAAAAATACGAAATGTAAAAGAAAAAAGAAAAGCCTGTTGGGAAGAAAGCATGAAGCCAGTTAGGAAACTGCTTCTGTGATGTGACAGAGCAGAGTGGTTGGGAGTAGTTCAGGCAATGAAGGAGCCCAGGACACACGGTCACTTTTGGGACACGTTTTGATTACATAGTTAAAATAACTGATGCACTAGATGTCAGATATGAAAGTAAGAGCAACCAAGGCTGACTACTCTGTAAATGAACAACTGAGTGATTTGTGGTTCTTGTTAAAAAGATGAGAAAATATGGAAGACGGACGGGTGGGACAAGATAGAAGTCAAAGGTTTCGTTTCAGATATGCTATTACTAAGAATATCATAAAATGCAATAAAAAATAAATAAATTTAAAAAATGAAAAAAAATAATATCATATTAATGATCAAATGAAAGTATTAAGTTGTGTATATATGTTAAGAGCTTAGGGGAGAGTATTGGATGGAGATTGAAATTTGGGGATCATTAGATTTTAAAGTCATTCAGTTAAATGAGCTCATCTAGCAAGGGAGGATTAGAGAGATTTAAGGCTGAGAAGAAGAAGACCGGCCAAGGAAACTTAGGAGAAGCTACCTATGAGGTAGGAAAATAATCCAAGAGCATGTGACACTCTAGAATTTAAGTGAAGAAGTGCTTCAACATAGTGGCTAAGAAGGTTGGATAATCAAGTAAATACCTGTCAGGGTTCAAATAAAATGAAACTGAGAGTTGACCAGTGAAGTTTGCAAGATGTGGACATTGTTGCTAACTTGACAAAGGTGGTCTTGGTGAATAGGGTGATAAATTATTTCCTAGAATGTAAGATAGCAAGAATGGGAGATGATAAAGTAGAAGCAGAGACAACAGAAAACGCTTTCAAGAGTTTTTGCAATAAAAAGGAACGGAGAATGGGCCATAACTAGAGAAAGATGTTAAATCAAAGCAGTTTTATTTTAAGATAAAAGATATTGAAACATATTCATGTGCTGATATAAATGAAAGATGAAGAGAAAATATGGGTTATGCAGGTGGAGGGGATGGCTGTGGAGAGAAGAGAGAGACAAGAGGAAAAGAAGAATACATATGGGTGAAGATGCATGTAAGTGGAGGGAGAAGAAAGGGGAAAGACAAGCACTTTTATTCTAGATGCTTCTGTTTTGCAATAAAATAAGAATCAACTAACAGTAGAAAATGAGAAAGGAGTGTTGGGGATTTCAGTGGAGAAGAATTGGTGTAATATATTCATCTCAGATAGCATGGAGGCAAATTTAAGAGAATGTAGTAGGATTCAAGGATAGTACAGAGGAGCCGTTTAAGACATGGTAATACAATAAACATAAAATAAGTGGGATTTCTTCTAGTAACATTCACCTACGTAGGGAGAAAATGGCAAGGTTGCTGAGTATACATATAAGAAAGAAATTAGAGTAATAAACCATGGCATCTAAACCAAGTAAGATGAAATTGAGGGCTAAAAAAAGTGGTGAGTCAATGCATTATCTAATGATACCAAAGAAGTTATTAAAACTATTTATTGAAAGGGGAGAGGTTCTTTGAGACTTTGGGTAAATAAAATCCTACATAAAAACCACTGAACTCTCCAAAGGTACAAAACGGTGCAATTTTTAGGCACATGCACACAGCTTGAGCTGCCATGCAAGTTTCTCAAAAGGCTTACTAGAGATTTTCTTTTAGTAAACATGGTTTTATTTACTTACGGTATCTCAGAAATACACCTATTGAGAAAAGCAGGGTCGATCAGTACAGCATCCGTATCCCTTTTTAAGTATTTTGAAATGTTTTAATGCATCAAACTCAAAAGCAAAACATCATTCAAACCAACAGGCTATTAGAGCACCATGCTTAAGTGCTGCTTTGTCTCTCTGCTTATTACTCTCTCAAAAGCAATAAAACAGAAATCATATCACGAAATCTGAATGTTAATATAGTTCCAAAATAATCTGGATAGCAAACAAATAGAGTCTTGCAATGCCATCTCAAACAGTTTTCAGAAAATTGTTAGGAGGGCAAAAAGTCCATAAAGTAAGGCACAAGGGTAGGCAACAAGAAGCTGCTGTCCTTCCATGTCCAAGGCTGAAATGAAAATCTTGGAAGCTGAGAGACTACACCAGCCGATGATGACCAGTGATGACACAATTCCAAAGGTGCCCCTGCAGCAAAGACAAAGAGATGATTGCTTTATGCCAGCAGAAAAAGAGATCATTGAGTTAGAGTTGCCTCTGAAATATCCTTGGTACAATATTTGTAACTACTTTCTCCACTGGTAAAATAAAAATGATGAAATACATGAACAAAAGCCCTTGGCCAGTTAGGCATTTTTTAAGTCAAATTCATTACAGAGGATAAATATTGTATACTTCTGTTAAACCTGAATTAGAAAAAAAAAAAAAAAAAGTAGAAATCACCTGAGTCACTCTCCTCTCATCTGTCAATATTCAAATCCTAACTCCTAAAACTCCCTGAAATACAGCATTGAAAATCTTCGCTTCCTTATAGCTATAGATTTCCTTTTCCCTACTTTTTTCAAAAATTGGCCAACAGCAGAGGAGAAAGATAGACAGAGTTACATTGCAGTGGGGTGCCTAGTTCCTAATACTTCTAGATTTACTTCCCAGGGTTTTGTCTGAGATCACGAAAAAGCCTGACACAGCTCAAGTAAGGAACACATGGGATAGGAAAGCACATATGTGTGGCTTCCCACCTCATCCTTGAAGTTCCATTTTGTATATTTTTAGAATACTGAAATAGATTTGTTCAATTGGTATCTTCAAAAAGTAACTGCAGAGGCCAGTGAGCAAATAAGGTGGTAAAGTCTAGTCACTTGGAAAAGAATAAAGTAGGGAGGGTGGTAGAGAGGGAATTTCTTTCCTAATGTGTTAAACAGAATGCATTATTTAGAAAAATAAGACATAAAAGCTGAGAGAAATCTCAGGAAATGTATACTGCCCAGTTTCAAAGCAATAAAGTGATGACAAAAATTGCATGGTGAAGTGGGTAATAGGTCAAGATCTCCTAACTCCTAGCATAGCACTCTTTTCACCACCAAACTAAACTGCCTTCCTTGATCTTGGTTTGACTCTGAAGTTGGGAATTGTATTTCTTATTTGTGAAAATGACAGAAATATCTACTTCCAATAATTGAACCAAAGAAAAAGAAGTAAAAAACTCTACAGTATAGCTTCTAATGCCTCAGACTATTAATGAACCAAACTTCTTTTTAAAACACCAAGTAAATGCTACATTTATTGATTTAAGTAATACCTATTAGGTAATAATTTCTAGAGCTATTTAATGTACTGTATTTTTTAGTCATTGTCTTGAGTTACGCATAATAATTGGCCAAATTAGGGAAGAAAAAAAGAAAAAACATATTGACTGAGCATGTATGTTATAAAGTTCTCCAACATCAATATCCTCTTCAGGCTTCCTGGGAATTCTACTCGGCAAGGAGCCCAGCTGAGAAAGAATAGTTGCTTTCAGCCCTAAAGGCAGAGTGCCTGAAAGCTGAAGCAATTTATCAGTGTTCACCAGGAACTTACTCTTCAAAATCAAACAAGTAAATTTCCTGTAGTTATTTTACACACGACGATAGTTCACATTGAAAAATGTGACGACTTAAAAAGCTTCAGTTTTAAAGATAACTTGGATTAATTTATGTTTACGTCATCGAAAGAGAAATAGCACCTAAGCCAAAACTGACCTACTTTTCTCAATCTATGTGTAGCTTTTAAGAGCCATGGTTTTCCCTGTTCCACTACCAAAACAATCAGAAAGAACTTAACTTTGGCATGGCTATAGCAAACCTTGGCTCTGATTGTGCATGTGGGGTCAATGACAGCAGACAGACACTTACTGCAGTGAAAAGAACATGGCACAGCCAGACAGGATGACCATGGGGAGCAGGCAGTAACCCAGCACGCTGGCCACACAGCCGTATGACACCCCTGAAGAGCTCATCAGGTTCAGTAAGGCGTGAATCACAAGGCAGCCAATGGCACTCAGGCCATACACATAACCAAACTGAACTTTCCCTGCCTGAAACAACATGAAGAAAAGTTTGAACACACAATAGACACCAAGAGAAACTCTGAATATTATGAAGCAGAGAGCACCTTAGAGTCAGTTCAGTGCTGTTGTCTTTGTAAGACTATCATCAGGAAACTGGAAGTTCTGGGAAAAACACAACCAATGATATGAATTCAGATTCTGAAAATTAACACTTCTGACTAGAGTCAGGATGGGAGAAGCATGCTACAAAAAATCGAATACTTCTAGACTTCTATTTTTTATTATAAATTGTCTATTACAAGTATAGAGCATAAGAAAGACCATATTTTGTCCCCATATCTATCAAACAATTATGTGATTGAATAGAGGAATAAAAATATCAATTTTAGTCTTAGAGATTTACAAGGTATATTAGTAAAATTAGCAAACATCTACAGGATTTACCATGTCAGGACCCATTCTAAGTATCCTACATATGTTTACTTAATCCACATAATGGTCTTATGAAATAGGTATCATTATTACACCACCTTTACATATGAGGACACTGAGGTGCAGAGAGGATAAGTAACTTGCCCAAGGTAATATAATGCTAAGCAATGGAGATTGGCTTTGAACCTAGGTATTTCACCTCTAAAATTTAGGCCCTGAACATCAACAGGAACTCTTAGAAGTCCTAAATAAGTGTCAAAATAATGGGATATATTTAACCTTATTTCTTTTAGCACTTATTTGACCATGGATATGTTTCATAACACCAATTGCCAGCTTGATTAACCACACATTATGAAAAGCTGATTTACATAAACTTACTGGTAATAAATCATAAAAGGGGTACTGTCAAAGGAAGTTAGTAGTGCTAAGAGTACACCTCCAATTTTCTGAGGAAAACTTATAAAAACAGTCATTGCTCACAAAGCTAGTGTCTTGCGAGTACAAGCCCCCATAAATTCATTCAGAGAAAATCACAGCCTACTACTACTTCAACAGAGAATATTTTAATGTTTGCTATCTGAGAATACCAAAGCTACAGTTAAAAATTCATTACTTTTTAATGTTTACATTAAGCTGATGATAACTTCTAGATAAAAGTCGAATAGATTGTCTCTGGTTTTCATGGGAATTAGACAAAAACAATGAAGGATCTGATAAATGGATTCAGGAGAGAGAGAGCTTTTTAGCTTCCACTTTTCCTTCTCCATGCTATTATCTATGAAATCTTTAAGAGATATTTATTTTACAATTAATCAGGGTAATGGAGAATGTCACAGCCATTTTAATGTTCAAAATTGTTCACCTATTCTGAATTCTTCTTCCTCTGAGCTTGCAGAGTTGATCACTACCAAGTCCTTTCATTAAAAATCCCTGGCTTTTGTTGGCAGAATTCTCAGGATATCTTCTTTATTCTTGTGGTTATTTAATGAAATAATGCTAATGATGGACAGGCTAACAGAAACACATCAGCTATCCACTGCTTTATTGGGTGAGTTTGTTCCAGTTGCAAAATAGTGACAATTTCACATCATTGTCATGTATTAGAGAAACTATCTAGTTAATATTTTACATGAATGGGACAATTCTGAGGTAGGGCTAGTCCAAATGGTATAGGGCAACTCTCTTACACCCAAAGGACACCTAACTGGACCTTCTTGTCCGGAAAAGGCAGTTTTACAAATGGAGTGGGGCAAATAGGAAGTAGATGAAGCTAACTTGGTACTAAAATTGTGTCTTTGCATATCAGTTATGCACTTCTTTCATCATGTCTTTCCCTTGTTAGTTTGACCAGTATAAGTTGTAATTCCATTTAGCCTAAATCATTGCCATTTTTAAATTTTGTTTTAAATTCTAACAAGGGCTTATAATTGAAACAGGAAATAATGTTCTATTTTGTTACCCTCAAATTTTTTAAAGATCCTCCTTACACCATCCTCATGACCACATCTTGATTTAAAATACTTAATGCTCTTCTGATTGCATTTTTATATTGGTCATGCATGTTGCTTTTCCTGACCACACTCTTGGCCCTAACGGAAAAGTTAAATGGAGCAATAGCTTTAAACCATTTGTGTTCTTGGTGTTAGAAACAAAAATAATTGGGGGTGAAAGAATAAGTAAAACTAAATTTGTGTTAAGTGCTTGAAGCTGTTTTCTTTGGTTTGTCTCCTTTAACCTGAAGAAAGCCCACTGAAATAAATTGTGACTTATGTCAGCATAAATCATAAAGAAGGAAGAGTATGTGACTATGACTCTTATATCTCCAGAGATAATAAACAGATTGGATATTGATTCTGGATTTAGTTTTGATTTCTCTAGTAAAATTCCCATATCAGCCTATAAAATCACCCTTACATTTTAATTCCACATAGCCAGGAAAGAATTAAACTATAATCAAATGAATTCTGAGCTAAATCATACTTCAATTAATAGTCAGTTGGGGTTTTGGAAGAGTCCTTTTTGCTCTATATTTATCAGAATCAATTTGAATGTCACCACATCTAATGGTAAAAATTCAAGTGATAATGTTTGCATAAAGACGTTCAAAAATAGCATTTTCATATATTCCCCATAATTTAGTACTAAATAGAACCTGAAGAACCACTCAAATAAACTACTTTTGTCTTGAAGAAAATGAAATGAAAGCCTAGAAATAGGAAGCCAAAGTTTAAAGATTACAGCAAATGGCAAAGTTAGGGTAGATCCAATTTTCTCACTTCCAATCAAGAATATTTTTGCCTTGATTGCTTTATATTGAAAACATAAAAAGGGATATGTAAATAACACCAACTAACATTATGCATCCATGAAAGATCATAATGGAATCAATGTTGTTCTTTAAGGGATGGTAACAGTAATATTCTGCCACAGAACAAACAGCTATTTTATTATGAATGACTTGAAAAAGAAAGACGAGTTAATATATTAAATTGATTGTTTCTGACTATTTGATTAATTGACATGGCCTTACTTAGCAGTTAATCGAAGATTATCAAATTACTGTGACAAAGACAGAAGAAGGGAGGTTAGAGACTAAATTAAAACTCTAGTTGATATAGTGTTTGGTTTACAGAGTATTTGCACTTGCTGTAGAACAAAGAAATATGATGTTATCATTAAATGCTATTGAATTGGATGAATATGTTATTATTAGCCATATTACCTGCAGAAACCGGATTGCTATGAGTACTTTGATTGATCATATATAATAATTTAAAAGTGGAATTTCATTTAGTTACAAATGTGTTTTACAACTACATTTGAAAATTATAAATCCACTGGAAGAAATTATTTTTATGGAACACGAAGAGCAGGAAAATGGGGAAGAGGGCTAAGTAGTTATTAAAAGCTTTTCCCCTAATGTTTAATTTCTCATTTTATTTCCCCTGCCTAGTTTATCTTTTTGTGCTCTAATGAAGCTACACTTTTCACACTGACTTGACCATCTTCATCATTCCCTGTTTTTAATGTATTGCCATCTCCTCCTTGGTATAAAGTCAGAGACATTTTCTCATTTTTTTCTTCTTCCTTTTTTTTTAATGAAACGTTTTCCTAAACTATGAGCTAGAATGTCTTTTAAACTTTACTTAGGTGGAAATAGTTAAAAAAAAAAATTTTAGTGGCCCTTAATATCATTATTTGCAGATATAAAGAATGAAAGCATATATAAAACATGTTAAAGTCAGAGAACAAATGTCTTCATAAAAAGTAGAAAACACTTTAGAGGAAATAAGTAGAGTAAACAAACCATAGGTTGTCCTTGCAAATTGATTTATTCATGGTAGCCTGACCCAAAACAAGGAGATCTGTCTCATACCTCATAAAATATTAGAAAGAGTCTGGAGATATGTCAGAGCAAAGAAATGATGACCAAAAAGAAGTAAGTTGTTCAGTGTCACATTACAACTCTCCCAGAAAACAAAAACTAAAATGTAGGCTTTATATCTACCAAATCTTCGTTTTCCTTCCCTTATTCCAGATTTACACTCTTTTCTTAATAACAAAAAAGATATAAATTATCTCTTGCTTTGATCTCCTTTTGAAATTCTATTTAAATTTATACTTTTTAACTGTTGCAACGCATAATGGTAGCATCTTTTTATCACGTGGTTAAATTACTCTCTCTCGCTTAAAAAAAAATTCACTGTGTAAAGTGACACACTTTCTCTTGTATTTATACAGATTGCTTCAAAATCGACACTGGTAAGGACAAACACTAAAATCTGGTGCTTGCTGTGACATATTACCAGAAGCAAGGTGGCTCCCAGGGCTACGCAAAAAAGAATGGGTCCAGTGAGGTCCGTTTCATTCATAATGCTGCCATCTGCTGGCTTCATTGGGTTTAACACTGTCAAAGTTTTTTGCCATATGTGATCAAAATGGATTCCAAGTTCTGTATAAACGAAAAAAGAGAGAAATAATATGATAATATAAATATTGAAAAATAAAAATGAGTTACATTCTTTAAAGGTTAACGTACCTGATTAATTTACTTAGCATTTTAATCTGTTTGTTCTATTATACCTTCTAAAGTTCTATATTCTGCATTACACAATCTCAGGTTCTATGTAATATGTAGTAATCTTTAAAAAACAAACTAAAAAATAATTTGGTTTCCAAAGAATGACCTAAAACAAATATGTTAGATAAATAATTCCATCAAAGAAAATATTCCCTGATCTATGCAGCAAATACAAGCTTTAAATCTAATTAAAATTTGGGAAATTGCAATATACAGTAAGAAATAAAATTGTAGCTAACAGATCAAAAATTTCATCCTATTGTCCATTTAGATATTTACTTTTCCCATATTTTCTGTTACTTTTTATTTATTTTTTTGAGACAGGGTCTCCCTCTGTTGCCCAGATTGTGCAGTGGCACGATACCGGATCCTCTGCCTCCCGGGCTCAAGCAATCCTCCTGCCTCCGCCTCTTGAGTAGCTGAGACTATAGGCGCGCACCACCACACCTGATTAATTTTTTTTCATAGTGATGAGGTCTCACTATGTTGCCCAGGCTGGTCTTGAACTCCTGGGCTCAAGGAGCCGTCCTGCCTCAGCCTCCCATAGTGCTAGAATTACAGACCCGAGTCACTGCACTTGAGCCTTTCTCCGTATTTTCAATTGCTGGCACTTCTGAAATCCTGTCATATCAGCCATGGCATAATTTTTCAATTAGCAATACTATACTAAACTAATGAGACTTAGTCCACATCTGGGTTTTAGTTCTGCTATGGCTAACGAGAAGAACAATTTTACGCTAAATGCTTGAAACTACACAGAGAGGAAAAGGGCTGATTTCTGCAAGTAAAAGTGATCACGATGTGCACGCCTATTTATGTAAGGTCAATGCACTGTGAAGTTGAGTCTACGTATTCAAAGATTAAATTCTTGAGACAAGTTAACCTTTCTCTTTTATACATGGTAGTGTTCAAATAAAATATTCACAATCAGTGAGGATAAGTGTTCATGAGTCCAAACCCATTTAGAAATTTCTAATTATTTTCTCCAATTCCCAGTTTTCAAAGATTTCTGACTGCTGCCTCACAGATCCTTCTGCTAGAATCTGCTTCTCTTATTAATATAAAGCAAATACCTAGCCATTTGACATCCCCTGAACATAGAAATAAATATTGATACCACATTAATTTCTTTTCTCATCACTTCTGTAGAGGTCAACTAAGATGTATCTAGGGTAGAGAAAGAGAACATTCAAAGAGAAGAATATGACTTCACTATTTAGGGACCAGCAATCAAACTGGTTATCCTATAATTTTGAATATCAGTAAGGGTAAGGTAGAGGCTAGGAAGAAATGAAAGCTAAAATTTACTGAGTTTTCGCTATGGACTCCACAAGATTTACATGCACTTGTCTTATAGATACACAATCAATCGATTACTATTATTTTATTCCTATTTTATGCATCAGATAGCTAAGGCTTTGAGAGATTGAAAGCTAAGGCTCTGAGAGATTAATTTGTCCAAAGACACAAAGCTAGTAATAGAAAATTGAGGTTTCAATGCTGCACAATCTGAATTAAGAAAGCAGGTATTTAACCATAAGTTGTGGTTAGGTCGATGTTCATCTAATCTCACAATGGTTGTATTTTCTTTTTAAATGAGCCCAATTCTTCCATGTGAAAGACTATCTTCCTTAATGTATTTGTATGTCGCACTCAACTTCCCTTCCATGGATTTAGTAACACTTTTTGGTCAGATACAGGAGTATAGCTCAGCTTACTTTACAGAGGCAGATACCATCTAAATACCTTTCAAAGTTGACTTTCGGTACACAGAATACAAGATGAACTTTTAATAATCCCCATGACACAGAGGAGCCTTGTTCTAAGAACTCAGAAATTTTCAGAGGGTCAGCTAGACACTGCGCTAAACCAGAAAATAAAACTTTATTCATTTCATGCCCAGAATGACATTTCTTATTTTAAGTTTGAAAAAAAAAATTAAATAGTTAAATTAAAAGCAAATAATTTACATTTCAGCTTCCTTGTTTCATGCTTTATCTCCACAGTGCATTTATACATTTATTAATGAACATACATTTTGAAGAACATGAACAGTTCACCAAGCTTAAAAGGAGGTTAGAATGTCTAATGTAATCTTTAAAAGAGAAGATTTTAAAAATTGAGACATGCTGTATATTTTAAATTGATTTATTTTAAATTAATTTTACCTGAAGCTTATGTTCTCAAACTATTTTTAATTTTTGCATTTACGCTAAAAATTAAAATACATTTTCAGTATTTACCACAATAAAGTGATATTTCATTCCAAATACTGTTTCCTCAAAAAACATAATAATTTTGTTCTTAGAAGAAACTCAGATGAAAAATGCTTTATGCAACAGCATTGCTGATGTCAACCATGTATTTAATGACTTAATTCCTGCACATAATTTAATATCAAGCCATGAGACAGTAAATGAACATAAACCCATATAAATATTTTCACAATAAAAAAGATTTTTTGTGTTTCTACTGAAATATAGTTCCATAATATTTTGTATTTATTTATTATAAGGCATGTGAGAGAGATTATAAGTATTTATTAATTATAGATATTCTAATATAACATCTTATTCAAAATAAAAGAAGATGAAACTGCTGTGAAATTTGAGTACAAAATTTATTGTTTTGCTGTCATCTAGTGGCAGTAAAGTATATGATACACATACTATAAAAGTGAATTAAGATCTCTATTTTCTATGCAAATTGTGGCATTGGCCTTTCATATATAAACGTCAAGCTACGCTACAAATACAAAATACCAAATATCAGTAATTTTTTTATCTGACAGACTAGAATTTACTATTATTCTTGAAGATGCGTTTGTTAACATATTGATTTTACATTAACAAATAGCAAAATTTATCATTCTTACATAAAACCAAATATTTTAGACAACAAAACATTTAAGGAATAAAGAAGGACATTTTCGAAATAACATGCTTTTTGTGCAAAGACTGTTCATTATTATAGCTTCATGATATTAAAGGCCATTCTGTTGGCTAGTCAATAAAAACTTGTAAATGTTATTTAATGTGTTATCCTAGAAATCATATCTTTTTTATATCTGAAAAAGACATATCTGTTCTTTTTTATGTCTTTAGACAGAAGAGGTTAGAGGCTTTCACAAGTCACTCAGCCTGAAGAACATGTTGGATCCAAAATCCAAATATTTCATAGATTCGAAACACAAAACTAGATTAGGTAGTCTATCTTCTAATACAGGCTGGGACCTATACCTACCTGTCCATGGCCTGTTAGAAACCGGGCTGCATACAGTCTACTTTATAAAGACAAATGGATTATGGACTTAAAAATAGTCATTTTTCTTATTCATAAATCTGACAGGCATAAACCCAAATCAAAGATAATTTGGCGCCCTTTATGATTTGAAGTTAAGTGATAGTTCACTTGTGAAGTGGCTACCTTAATGTGTATAGAGACCCCAGTCTACCATGATTTGGGAAAATTGTTTAGGTTATTTGGGAAAAGTAGCTCTTTAAAAATCATATTGCCCAACAAAAACCTTAGGCTGAATTTACAGATATGATAATTTTTATAATTATTCTTAGAATTGTGAAGACTAAATGAGATGATAATGTATTCTTGTACACTGTAACAACAGCATTATTGCCTAGAACTTTAATCATTTTAGAGTTCGATACTAAGGAAACAAACTAATTGGTCATCATTATTTTCTTTTTTTTCTTTTTCTTTTGCCCTCATGTACCACTAAACAACTAGTTTCTCTCCCTTTTGTCAGTTCCCATTGCGTATTTTTCCAAAAGAAATACTGTATTCAGATGCCAGCTAATAAATTGTCACACAATGGAAAAATCATATGCCACAATATTCATTGTAAGGTTTAATAAAATTAAATTTGCACCAAATTTAAGTGTATTCTTATTAACCCTTAATACTTGATTGGTATTATCTTAATGCAAATGATAGTAGACTTCTGTTTCACAAACACCTATTAATCATTTGTGGCCAGTTAGAACTTAAAAGGTAGCATTTATTGTTAATACTTCTATGTATATATGATTTATGTACAGTTATTCTAAATTTTTTTCTAGTAGAAATTACAGAAACTAAAGATATAGGGAGACTTGTCAACTGCATAAGAGAAGGGATGCCTTTAATTCTTGTTTTATAATTGGTTTGCTATTATCAGAAATATATCATAAATATATTTTATAAAGGTAAGTTTTATACATTTGTTTTCCATCACTTTCAGTTGTAAAATCGAAGTAGTCCTTGTCTTTTTTTATGTTTAACTTGCCTAATACAAAAAGCTCTAGTTAAGTCAGAAAATGCATTAGCTGTAATTTCTAAACTCCAAGCATAAATTGAAATATCTAGTTTTATAGGTTTTTCCCTTTTGAATTGTTAATATCCCTTACTCATGACAAGTACAGGTTTTGTTTTTCTTTGACCGAGCCCTTTTAAACATTAGTCTTCTTTACCCTTGGTAATGTGGTACTACGGTTGTCTGCACTACCACCTCCAATATTTAAGAGGACTCTTACCAAATTTATAAGTAAAAGAATATTGTATTTTAAGTCTTTAAGAAAAAGTCTTACCATGTCCTCAAGATACTCTGTTTCTTCAAGATACTTTATTTCATCTTTTTTATCTCTGTACTAGTGTATAGAACATTGTTGAGAAGTTTGGGGCTGTGGGAGTTAAGTCATTGATTCCTGTGTCCCATGTTACTTTATATTGCATGTTTTTTTTTTTTTTTTTTTTTTGTAAAGGTGCTTTTAAATAAGATTTTGTCTCATAAAATTACAGCTGTATATAATTGTTGATTTAATTGATTTTTCTAATATATCTATGTCTGATTTCAAAAGTGAAATAATACAGTTTCCTACCTTGAAAAAATTGAAAATCCTAGGATTGGTATCTATTTTTAATATCTTCTCATCATTATAATTGTCAATTATACAACTATAAAAGATACTTGTAATAGTACATAGTTGTCCTAAAACCTATCTTAGTTATGTTTTCCCTTTTTTCTTTTTCCCATGTTAAATCTTAAGCTTTTTCAAGACAAAAATTCTTAAAGTAGTAGTAGTAGCTAAAATTTGGTAAATTATGAAAATGAAATTAGGTCAAGAATGAATTTAAGTGTGATCAGTATATACTGGAATGTTGAGGAAAATTAGGCATATTCCTCATGCTCTTTCAGAGTAATCTTTCACACACACACACAAAAAAAGTCAATAAGCCTGCATTTTATGCCACTAGGCAACAATATCTTTCTACTTACATCTTCAGTAGCTAATAGTAGAATAGCTTCTACTCATCTAAATGTAACTTATAAAGAAATGGTGGAAGCTCTAGTTATACAGAGCTTGTAAAATGCATTTAAATTTTTCTGATGATCATCTTAAGAATAGACTAGTGTTTTGTACTATTTTACATCACTTAATGCCTGGGATAATGTACTGAGATGTGTCCTTTATAGATGATTTTGTCATCGTGAGACTATCATAGAATGTACTTAAACCTAGATAGTCTAGACTACTACACTCCTAGGCTATATCCTATAGCCTATTGCTGCTACTGTACCAACCTGGTTAGCAAGTTACTGAATACTTTAGGCAGTTGGAACACAATGGTAAATATTTGTGTATCTAAACATAGAAAAGGTACAGTAAAAATACTGTTTAAAAGATAAAAAAAAAAAAATGGGGGACTTAACATAAGGAGAGCTCGCAGGACTGGAAGTTGCTCTGGGTCAGTTGATGAGGAAGTGATGAGTGAATGTGAAGGCCTAGAATATAGACTTTATAACAACGTACACTTAGACTACAGAGCTATACTAGATTTATAATAAATTCTTTGATAAATTAGCTGATTATAACTTTTCTACTTTATGAACTTTAACATTTTGACTTTTGTAATTTCAGTGAAGACACATGGTACAGCTGTATGAAAGTATATCTTTATAAGCTATTTTTAATTTTTTTTCTTTGTTAAACTTTGTCAAAGACAGATACAAACACACACAGTAGCTTAGGCTTACACAAGGTCAGGATCATCAATGTCACAGTCTTCCACTTCCGCATCTTGTCCCACTGGAAGGTCTTCAGGGACAATAACACAGGGAGCTGTCATTTACTAGGTTAACAATGCTTCTGAAATACATCCTGAAGGACCTGTCTGAGGAAGTTTTTGCAGTTAACTTTTTAAAAAAATAAGTATTATACTCTAAAATAATCATAATCATTTTTTACTCCAACACTTTAAAAAACCTTGGAGTAATTTTAGACTTACAGAAAAGTTGCAAAGTTAATACAGAGAATTCCCACATATACCATTCAACTTCCCCTAATGTTAATACTTCATATAAACATGGAACATTTGTCAGAACTAAGATGTTAACATTGGTGCAATACTATTAACTACAGACTTTATTTGGATTTCACCAGCTTTTCTATTAATGCCCCCTTTCTAGTTTTGGACCCAGTCTAAGACACTACATTGTATTTAATCATTATGCCTCCTTACTCTTAACAGTTTCTCAGCCTTTCCTTGTTTTTACAGATCTTGACATTTTTAAAGAATACCGGTTAGATATTTAGTAGAACATCTCTTACTTTGGGTTTGTCTGATATTTTCCCATGAGCATACTGGGATTATAGTTTTCCACGGAAGAATACCACAAAAGTGAGGTAACTTTCTCATATCAATATGTACATGATAGCAACATGACTTACCACTGCTAAGTTTAACCTTGATCACTTGGTTTAAGTGGTGTGTGCCAGGTTTTGCCATTATGAAGTTACTATTTTCTCATTTAATATTTTATTCTGTGGAAGCAAGTCACTAAGTCCAACATTGCTCACAGGGAGAGGAGTTAAGCTTCACTTCCTTGGGAGGGGTATCTATGTACATTATTTGGAATTCTAATGTAAGGGAGATCAATTTAGTCATTTTTTTAGTGTTTACTTGTAGCTATGTATTTTATTTTTTTGGTGGTACTTTCCAGTAATTATTTGTTTTGTTGCTCAGATTGTTCTAGCTTTGGCCATTGGGAGCCATGTCTTTTTGGCATGCTCCCATTTTTTTTCTTTTTAGCTTTTACTTTCTGGCACTATCACGATGCCCCAGGTTCATCTTGTATCTTCTCTGCTCAGCCCTAGAATCAGTCATTTCTCCAAAGAGCCTGAACCCTGTGCCTTTTATTGGAAGATCGTATTTGCAATCCAAGATTTGAGTGCTGAATGTGCTTGTTGTTACTGGGATGTCATGGCTTCTAGACCTCAGTGAACAGAGCTAGGAAATACATGAATGTGGACTAACATAGGTATACACACATCTATAATGATTTCTGTATCTTTCTGTATATATTTAAAATAAAAAGGAGTTGATATGGATATCTACAACTCCTAATCCAGCACCATGGGGTTCACTCTAGCTTTTCCCTTTTGTTTACTTGTAACGTCTTTCTCTGCCAGTTTGAAACCTAACTTTCATTATAATTTGTTCCCTATTTTTTTCAGCCCTAGTACACATGTAAAGTGGTTTCAGAATTGGTAACCTAGCATATTTATGTTAAGTTTACCTACTGGAGTACACTTCATCTTTAACTTTACAGTACACAGTCAAAACATATTTCAAAGTTACTTTAGGCAGCACCTTTTCTCTTCCAACAAAACTTTTCTTAAATGACTCAATAGGTAGCAAAGAAAGTGACATAAGATTCTGATTACCAGCTATCGCTCACCTTCATCAAAACAAGGAAATGNGGTGGCGCGTGCCTGTAATCCCAGCTACTCAGGAGGCTGAGGCAGGAGAATTGCCTGAACCCAGGAGGCGGAGGTTGCGGTGAGCCGATATCGCGCCACTGCACTCCAGCCAGCCTGGCGCCTGGCGACAGAGCCAGACTCTGTCAAAACAACAACAACAAAAAAAAACAACCCGAGACCCTAGCAGGCGGAGACACCAGCAGCTGAATGTTGAGAGGAGCTCGTTGACAGAAGAGCGGCTGGACATCTGTAGGAGCCGAAGAACATACCGACAGGCACCAGCAGACAGGGGCAGGCCGTGGGCTGGCAGAATGGATGCCGACGGGAATCTGGCAAGGGCGGGTGGAGGACAGTCTGACCGCTGAGCCGCCTGACTCCAGGAGAAATCCACCTTCCCACTCCATCCCCCTGCTGGCTCCCTAACCATCTGCTGGAGCTACTCCACAATTCGTAAAACCTTGCACTCATTCTCCAAGCCCATGTGTGACTCAATTTTTCTGGTATACCAAGGCAAGAACCTGAGATACAGAAAGCCTTTTGTCCTTGCGATAAGGCAGAGGGTCTAAGTGAGTTGATTAACACAAGTTTTCGCCTATAGACGGCAAAACGAAAAGAACACCGTAACACACGTCCGCCCGAATTCAGCTGTAAACGTTCACCCCGAGATGCTGTCGTGTGGTCGGAGCCCCACCACCTCCCGTCTGCGTGCACCCCCTAGAGGTTTCAGCAGTGGAGCACTGAAGAAGCGAGCCACTCCCCCTGTCGCACGCCCTGTGAGGGGGACAAGGGAACTTTTCCCATTTCAATATTTGATGTTGGAAAAATTGATAATTGCCTTGAGGCAATTTCCTCATTTCTAAAATGGAGATTTCTGTGTCTTCCTGGTGCATACCCTAAAGCTATAAGGTGCAGTGGAAAAAAGACGAATTTGGGAACACAGGGCTTAGGTTTCAGCTTTGGCAAGAGCCACCATCAACCACCTGATCTTGGAGAAGTCATCTCCCTGCTCAGCCCCTTTGTTTTCTCAACTTTAAAACAAAAGGAGTGGACCAAGTAATCTAATCTTTTAGGTTCGATCAAGCACTAACATACTCTAGTCTAGAATCGCCTATGATACCAGAAGTGCTAAAGCTTTCTTAGATTACATGTTATATTCAGGGCAGAACAGGGCCTAGAACCAAGGCCTTCTAGTATCTGAGTTTATAAGTGGATTTTGTTCTGTCTAATGAGGTGTTCCAAGATAACCTGAACTCCTGAAAAATTCCACCTCAATGAATCATCCTTAATGATCAAACACTGAAAGCCCGAGGTGTCCGTATGAGTAAAAAAATTTACTTTTCTAGTTAAATCTGGAAGGGAGACGCTATCTACTAAGAACCAGCTGTCTAGCAAGCTTTCAAATATTTACTAATTCTAATGGGTTGGAAAGGCCCCAACAACATTTGTCCTGATGTCATTTTCTTAGCTCTAGTCCCAACAGCAATTAAGACATGCAGGGGAGTGTGGCAACAATGAAGGTAAGGAATTAATCAATCTTTCTCCAAATCTTCTTAATGGGGAAGCAGTAAGATCAAGGATATGGCAGAGAAAAGACCTGAGATATATTATATGCTTTACATTTCATGTCCATTTTATTAAAACAGTAAAGGAAATTGAGTTATTTAAAGAAATAAAAACATACCTTTTCTTTGAGCTTAGGTAGCTTTTATTTTTCATCTAAATCATTTGAAACAAAATCCATGTCTACATTCATCTTATATACGAACAATAAATCAATTGCTTTTTATTGACTGTTCCTCCCCACTTTGCCGTAGTAATGGCTAGTTTCTGCACAGTCGATCAGACCAACCAGGCTATTGATTCGATTTGGTCTTTTAAATGGTCCCTGAATTAGGCAACTTTATGTTTTTTGTCTTTTGAATGAAAATCATACTTACCTAGTGTTTCTTTAAAATGTGGTCTGTATATTACCTGCATCAAAATAATCAGTAGTTGTTGTTATAAATGTAGATCCTAAGGCTTTCTTTCTACTCCTTCTAAATCAGAATCCCTAACGGTGGAGATTCACAAATTCTATTGACCAGTTCCCCAGGTGATTTTTCTGAAGGTCACCTGTGGAGGTCACCAATGTCCTAACTACCAAACTCATATCATCTTTGCAGTCTTCATCTTACTCAAACCTACTGCAGTATTTGACCCTGTGGATTACTTTATTCTTGAAGCTTTCTTCCTACTTTCAGGAAGATGCTAAAGCCTCCTTCTCCCTCTGACTCACTCCTCCTCATTTGCTTTCCATTATCATTACTTCCTTCTGCTGGTTCTCAAAATGTAGGACACATTGTTGACCATCCCACTAAGACTGCATCTGAAAGGGAAGAGTGGCTCCCAAGGTAAAAGCAGGGCACTGTCGAGAACGAAAAGGAGAACAGAGGTTGCACGGGCAACAAGAAAAGTTGTTCACTACACGTCTGTGCATTTGGAGACCCTTAAGGTCAAGAACCACTTCTCATTCATATCTGACAACCCTTCGCATAATGACTAATACATAGGAGGCTTTCATTCATTCCTGGTGAATTAATGAATGAATAAACTAAATAGAAAAATGCCACAACTCTAATTTTGGGATTACTAAGTACTAACTTTGCTATTTAAATAGCCTCTTAGTCTCAGCTTGTTCTAAACCGTCTTCAGAAAAATCTTCAAAAAACTAGATAAACAGTTTTGATCTTTCGGTTAGAATCCTTAAATGGATTCAGATGTAAATTTATGCCCTTGGAATTCAAGTACCTCCTTTATGCATTCCCAGCCTATTTTTTTTTTTTTCAGCACCGGCCTCTAATTCTGTCACAATACCTTATATTACAGCCAAATCATGCCATTCTTCCTTCTAGAAATACTTTACACTTTCTTGCATCTAAACATTTTTCTATGTAAATCCCTCAAACATAAATGATTTTCTCAAATTCATCTTTGACAGAAAAACAATCTTACTCATCCTTCAAATTTTATTTTAGATGCTACATTCTATGATCTACAGTTATTTATCAAGTTCCTTCTAAGAAGCAGTCACTGAGTTTGGCACTGCAAATAAAAACAAAGACTTGTTTGTTGCCTTCATGGCTCTGAAGTTTAGAAATCACTTTATTAGGCAAACCTTCTCCCCGAGGTTTTCATGTCAGCATGTAGTCCCTCTGGGTGATGCTTAATACATCCTTATCTGTATTTTTTAATGCAGCCATTAGAATGTATCTTATTCCTATGACAAGGGTGTGAGCTTTTTAATGGCATAGGTCACGTGTCATACAGTTTTCTAGCTCTCAGTATTTCATAGTAGTTGCTCAATAAAGCTTTGATGCCTTGGATTTGACTTAATCTATTCCAGTCCCTTTATCTGAGAGATGAAGAAAGTGAAGTCCAGAGAGCTTAAAGAAACTCTTTTTTTTTTTTTTTTTTTTAGTTGCAATCTCGCTCTGTCACCCAGGCTGGAGAGCAATGTCATCATGGCTCACTGCAGCCTTGAACTCCAGGCTCAAGTCCTAAGTAGCTGGGACTACAGGGATGTGCCACCATGCCTGCTTAAAAAAAATTTTTTTTTTTGAAATGGAGTCTTGCTGTGTTGTCCAGACTGTTCTCAAACTCTGGGCCTCAAGTGATCCTCCTGCCTCAGCTTCCATAGTCACTGTGCCCAGCTCTAACTCATTTTTAAACGTAGCAGTGATTACTAAAATAGAATAAAAAGTTTTCAACCTGTGAAATTTGTCTCCTGCCATTTTGAATAAGGCCTTACAAATAAAGTGATGTCTTTTTTAAAATTATCTTTTAAATTTTATTTAATAAAAGGAAATAATTTATTAAAATAAAATTATTCTTCATGTTTAAACAATGAAATAATTTGTTCTAAAATCCAAAATAGGAGTTAGAATTGCTGGTCATCATAATACCTCATAGTGTTGTTGATTGATTGAATGTATTGACTTTTCTTTAGGCCTCAACTACTTTATTTATACATAAAATGACGTCAGAGAATAATGTTGGGTCAGATTGTCAGAACATAAACTCTTCTGGCCTGCTAATGTTGTGAAAGTATAGGAGAAAGTGTCTTTATGACCTAAGGGAAATAAGTTTTGGGGGAATTTATTGTGTAAATTCACATATTCAACAAACTTATTGACCATCAAGGACTATGCAGTGAGTCAGGTATATAAAGATGAATAATAGAATCCTGGCCAGGTGCAGTGGCTCACGCCTGTAATCCCTGCACTTTGGAAGGCCGAGGTGGGTGGATCACCTGAGGTCAGGAGTTCAAGACCAGCCTGACCAACATGGAGAACCACCCCTCATCATTTCTACTAAAAATAAAAAATTAACTGGGCATGGTGGCATATGCCTGTAATCCCAGCTACTCGGGAGGCTGAGGCCGGAAAATCACTTGAACCCGGAAGGTGGAGGTTACAGTGGGCC
>NW_016107488.1:1491758-1544855 GCF_001604975.1 Cebus imitator | reverse complement strand
AAAAAAAAAAAAAAAAAAAAATAGAATCCTGCCATTGAAGAGTGAGCAATATTTTGGGGTAGGCAAACAAAGCTATTTTTCAACTATATTCTGAAGGGCAGAGAATTTGTCTGACTTGTAGGTTTAATAAGATTTAGATTAGGTCTTGAATTAAAGTTGCTTCTATATTCACTGTCCACTTTAAAAAACAAACACAGTTCACACTGTTTAGGGCTAGATGGCTATTGTATCTTTTCATCAAGATGGGGCTTAGGGGAAAAGTCCATTTAGTCCATTGACTAAATTTTCTTCATCTTTTGGACATGATTATTGTGCTCAAAATTTGTGTTTTGTATCTGATTTTGAAACTCGTATTTTTTCTTAGATAAAATTGTAGGAGCTACCGTTGGGATGTGCATGTATGTCTGTCTGCAAATGACTTTTTAAAAGAAATTCTGAACTCATTAAAACTGACCCATGTCGTGCATTCAGAAGTCGTGCTCACTATGATTGACAATCAGTCATAGTCTACACGTTTGGTAACAAGAGATGTTCTTTGTAGTCAGGAATTTCAAAGAATTTTTTTTTTTTAATTAAGACACAAAATTGGCAGAAGAATAACAATGAGTAGGAAGTGAAAAATAAATCTTACGGCTTCTAACTTTTACTAATGTTGTAGGTCATCTGAAAGTACTCCAAAGATAAAAATTTTTAAAGCTGATCCAGAAAAATTAACTCATTGGCTATCACCCGAAAAGGAGAAAATTGGTTTGAAAGAGATTTTTTTTTCCTTTTTTCTATTTCGTAACCTCTGTTTATAGACTGAGCTTAATGTCACAGGTGAAAATGATTTGAGGACACAAATCAAATGAAAATGTACTTCTCTCTTGCTAAGACACTGAAGAAGGTATTAAAGAGAATGAAACACACGTCTGTGAATATTTAGAGATTCAATAGTATGTGTGGGTTTTATTTTGCTTTTAATCTAATCTGAATTTGTCTTTTAACAATTGCATTTTAACTTGATTGCATGTAAAATCATTTCTAATTTATTTGGACTTCGGTTTATGATTCACTATGCTTTTTTTCTTTTCTGCTTTCAAGAGATTTCTATTTCTCTCTGTTTGAATGTATACATTCTACTTTTTAGAAAAACCATTTTAGTAGCTACTTTTACATTTTTAACATGAATACTGGGTTGACTTGTTGTCCTCAAAAAATATGTCCACTCAGAACTTTAGAATACAACCTTATTTGGAGTAAGGGTCTTTGCAGGTATAATTACTGTAAGGATTTCAAGATTAGGTCATCCTGGGTCAGAGTGGGCCCTAAATCCAATGAACGTCTTTGTAAGAGACAGAAAAAGAGAAGGCACGTGAAGGCAATCTCACAAAGGGGCAAGCCACGTGAAGACAGGCAAAGATTGGAGTCCTAGCTACAAGTTAAGGAACGCCAAGGATTGCCGGCAGCCACCAGAAGCCAGGAAGACATGAAACAGATTCTTCCTCAAAGCCTCCAGAAGGAATTTACCATGTCGACACGTTGATTTTGGACTTCTGGCCTCCACAACTGTGAGAGAATGCATTTATTGTTTTACTTAAGCCACCAAGTTTGTGATAATTGGTTGTGACAGCCCTAGGACAGGCTTAACAGAACAAAATCCTAATTTTTCAGGTTGTTATATAGATCACAGATGTTTGTTTCACCTTGCTTTTCACCCTCATCCCATCCTCATTTTGTTGTTATTGTTTTAGTTTGTACTCAGTCGTACTTATTTATCAGTTTTGTTGCTAGCATTATTCATTACTTGTATCCCATTCCTTCCTTTTGGGAAAAGTTTCCTTCTTCGTAAACTACTTCCTTTAATCTTCTTTTAAGGGCAGGAGAGAGTGGATACTGTGTATGTTAAACTACGTTTGTCTCACTCAGACAGCTTTTCCCTCAGAATTTTTGTTATTGTCTAAAGAGATTCCTTTAATGAATACCAAAGCATGCTGAGGTAGTATCCCTACAATTACACAGCTTTGAACAAATGAAACTATGGTTACTGGACAGCTCTTTTTATTACAGCATCTACAGTGTCTGAAAAAAAATGTAATAATAAATAACTGTAGATGCCTCACAAGACATCCATTTATTTAATCACAGTAGTAGATCTTACTACACAGTATTCTCAGTGTCTTCATTCTTCAGATTCTCCAGGCTTATAAATGTTGTCCATCTTCAAAATCATTCTATTTGTGTTGCAAGAGATGTCTGTTGCTTTTTGCCAAGCAAAGTTTCTAGGACATGGTGTTGCTTCACATCCTTTGTCCCCTTGTGCAAACAGTCAATGCCAAGAGCAGGATTCGTCTCCTTCACTTATCTGGCGCAGACTTCAGTCATAGCCTGGTTGGAATTCATGCCACTCTTTTCAGAAAGGGCCATGGGGCAACCCCAGCATGTCAACAAACACTCTCATGGTGTACTGTTCTAAGGTGAGGCACTTATCCACCTCTTGGCTAGCTGCCAGAGCACAGGATATCTCAGCAGCTCCGCCTCTGTAGGCCACACGATTATAGAGGATGAGGTTTCAGATGACACACAAAGTATCCTGAAGGGTTTGTTTGGCCACCTCAATGGTCATCTTATTTCCTCTTCTAATGAAAGTGGCTACAGCTCTGGGGTTCTTACACTGCTCAAGGACCAGCATTTTATCCTTAGTTGTCCTAAATGAGATCTCCTGTACAAGACCAGTAAAGCCCAGCATCTCAGCATTGAGCTCTGAGAACTTGGGGACGTTCCGCCCTCCTGTTGCAATGGCAATCAGCTCAATTTCAGGTCCTCCTACCCAGTGAACCACAGGCAAGTTGTTATGAAGAAATAAGTGATTTGCTTCATCATCAAAGCCCCATTGGCAAATTGCTAGGTTAGCACCAGTCTCTTCAATTTGTTGAATCATCTCTTCAAATTTCTCCTTTTCACATTTCTGAAGAGCTTTATAATTTATGGTCATATCCAGTTTGTGCTTTGCTTTTGGCTTGGGTGTTCAAATGGACATGTGAGAATTGCAATCTTACCATCTTCTACTTTTTTCGGCATCTGTGGGTGACTGAAATCCTTGTCCACAATCACTCCCTGAATCAGTTTTGTGTCCGCCAGCCTCCCGCCCACTTTGCCGCCTAGTTTGATGAGCTCAAAGTCAACATCTCTCCGCTCCATATCTGCTGCGGTGAGGACGGCATTTAAAGCAATCTCAGCCATTTGTTGGTGCCAACTGTTGACAACTTTAAAGCCCAGCATGGTTTTTGCAGTCTGAATCAGGGGTTCGGTGCCCTTTATGTCAACAAGAACACTATCAGTGATCTTGTCCAGATGTTCGATAGCAATGCCGGCAGCCTGCTCAAAACCATCAGCTATTCTGATTGGGTGAATGCCTGCATCTAGCAACTGCTCAGCTTCTTCTAACAAGGAACCAGCCAGGATAACCACTCTGTGGTTCCAACTCCAATTTCATCATCCTGAGACTTGGACATTTCCATCATCAGCTTAGCAATCTGACAATCGACATCCCTCATGCTTAATTAAGATGGCGTGGCCCCATCATTAGTTACAGTCACATTGTCAACCTTATCCACCATCATCTTAAAAAGCCCATTTGGTCCAAGTGATGTTGTATTTGCTGCAGCCTTTGCTGCCATTATATGAGACTTCAGGGCCTCAAGTCCCATAAGACAGGACTTGTGGTCCTGATCCTTGATGATGAGGAAAGGGTGTTCATATTCATCGAAGGCAGGGGTCCCCATGGTACAGCCCCAGGAGTGACTCTTCCTTCAGAATTTTGAAGATGCTAGTCTATTGTCTTTTGGCTGCTAATGCTGCTGAGTTCAGTCATTCTTTGTTCCATTGTGAGTGATCTTTTCTTTTTTTCTCATTTTCTTTTAGGTATTTTCTCTCTCTCTTGGGCATTTTGCAGTTTATGATGAAACTTGTTTTGGATTTATGTATTTATTCTGCTTGTTACCACAGTATGACTCTTTAATCTGTGGACTCATGTCTTTCTTTAGTTCTGGAAAATTATGTCTTTGTATGGACTCTCATTCTCTTTATTCTTTTTTTCTGAAACTTCTATTAGGCATATTGTTAGACTTTTCCAGTCCATTCTTGTGTCTTAACTTTTTACGTGTCTTCTATCTCTCTGTACTTGATTCTAATTTTCTTAAATCTTCTATTCACAAATTATATTACTTCCTATCATATCTGCTAACATGTATTATGTTTTAAAATTTCTATGCCTATATCTCTATTTTAGAAGTTCTATTTCTTCTTCACAAGTTTACCAATTTTTTGTGTGTTTGTTTTCAGTTTCTACATACCATTTAAAACTTCTCCACTTTCTGGTCTCCTTTGGTTATGCTGTCTCAAGTTCTTAGAGTGCTGATCCTCCTGTTGTAGTGCTGCCCACTGCATGATGGATACTTGTCTCATGTAGATTGTCATTGTATTTTTGTAGATATGCTAAGCAGTTAGCATTTCTCAGAGTGAAAATCTGTAAGCCGAGGGCTTTGGGAGAATTCCATCACAGTAATCAGGGCTCCAGCAACTCCAGAATCAGTTTCTCATATTAAATTTACAGCTTGGGCATTTTATATGAAGATAGTGGAGTTAATTTGGATTCTGTGTACCAAGTGCAGGGTTAAAGTTCCAGTTTTTCATGGGAACATTTAGTTTTTAACCCAATCCAGACTAATCGGCAGATAACAGAAGTTTCTTTCTGTGTCCTTGGACTTGAAAACTAACGTTTGCTTGGCCCCTTTCCTCAAGGAATAGTATTCTCAGTTATTCCTTGAAATTATATGAAATTCAGTTTCAGCTTCTGTTTAACTGAGACTCAGGGAGATGCCTTCTGTAGGTGCTAAACCCTCAGTCCCTAGCCATTAGATGATCCCACCCCCATTAAAGTTGATTATTTCCTCATGCACTTACTACTCTGACTTTGAATAACCCCCTTCATTTTTGAAATTTACAGATTTTCCTTTCAAGTTTATCCGTTTACTTAAATAATTTTTTTGTGTGCATGTATTTATCTAGCCTTTTTATGTGTTTGGAATAGGAGAATAGTCTACACTAAGCTAGTCCACTGCTGTCATTTCAAACTATGCTGGGTCATGAGTACCAACGTTATAAGGGAGTTGCTGTTTTATAAATCAGAGTTGATTCAAGATCATTCTTATATTGACATTCTCCCTAAAGTTTAATTACACTTTGTTAATAGATCAGAAAGTATAGAATTATAATTGTGCTGAGAATCGTATGCGACCTTGGGTATGCCCATGGAATTCAGTTCTGAATGTGAACTGTGTCATTCCTCTGCCACAATAGAAAACAAAGTTGCTTAGAGCAACCTGTAATGAGGCCAAGATTTGGGACTGAGAACCTTTTGAGCCATTGAGCCTGTCTTCATTTTGTAGTCACAGACTGTATGTAGTCCCAGCTCAAATAAACCTTCCTGCAAGGTTGAGGGTACAAGGAAAGTAAGAATTGTATAGTGCATTTCCTTTAATTTACTAGAAAAATTCACTCATGTGTTATTTTAGTGTATAAAGTACAACTTTTATTTATATTCTTTTTTACTTGTATATGAATCATTTAATGTTTAACGGCCATTTTAAATAATGTTATATGTGTCTAGCAATGGACTACTGCCTCAAGGTAGCTAAAAGGAAGAAATGTATATTCAATACATTCTTTCATCATAAGCACTCTTTTCAATATATATTTTTGTCCTTAAGATACTTCATTTAATATATACATGTATGTAAATATATAGAGAAATACCTATATATCTACATACTCATATATTTGTGTATATATGGAAAGAGAGAGATTTCTCCCAAGACACTGCGTAATATAAAGCTAAATGATAATGCACTTTGTTGGATTGTGCCAATAACATAACATAACAGATAGTGCATTTGCTGGAGTGCTCATACTGAAGTTAAGGAGTGGCTTATTAAATTATAGTGGCAAGACTGTTTTTAATCACAGAACATGAAAGCCATCAAATGTCAGGTGTCTAAGAAAACATTAGATTCATCAGAAATGACAACACACTTTAAATAATTGTGACCAAATTTGTTTTGCTTGCTAGTCACCTAGTTACCTACAGGACACGACAAAATTGCAAATACAGGGAAGATGGGGTAAATCACCCTAATTATCAAACAGGTGAAAAATAGTTTGGTGATGAGAAACTCATCTAAAATAACTCAGAGCTCATTGGTGCTTTTTTACTACGTTGAACTCATTCAACACACCTTCTTTGCAACGTACAATTATAGTATAAAAGGAATAAATGTTAATTCTGGATCTTTGCAACATATAATTACAGTGTAAAAGGATTAAATATTAATCCTGGATATATTCAAATTGCCTTGGGAAAGTATTGAATATCACCTTTTCTAGAAATGTGAAGTTACTTGTGGTTTTATTTATTCATTCAATTAGATTCAACAAACTAGGTCAAAGATAGCGATAAGCAGAGCACAAAATAAAGACAAAAAGGAAACAAATGTTGGAGAGTAAAGATTAATATATTACTTACACACGAGTCTCTATTTACTAGCTGACTAACCTTGACCTAGTTAATTGACTATTCTAAATCGCAGTTCCATGGTTAATGAGAATTAATACTTATCTTACAAGTTTTTTATGAGAGGCAAATAAAGCATTTAAAAGGCTGAGTACCTGGCACATAATTTCTAAATAAATGTAATAGTACTATTATTTTATGGAAAAGTATGTCATTAATATATCACAAATACTAGACTTATTTGGATTTTAACCTTCAAACAAACTTTATGTCTATAATGAGCTTATTTTGTACTTGATTACAAATGTAGGCTGGGCACAGTGGCTCGTTCCTGTAATCTGAACACTTTGGGAGACCGAGGCAGGAGGATCCCTTTAGCCAAGGGGTTCAAGACCAGCCTGGATAACATAGCAAGACCCCGTCTATACAAAAAAAATGTAAAACTTAGCTGGGTATGGTGACAAACGCCTGTCATCCCACCTACACAGGAGACTGATGTGGGAGGATTGCCTGAGCTTGGGAGATTAAGGCTGTAGTGAGCTGTGATAATGACACTGCATTCCAGCTTGGGTGACAGAGTGAGACCCCCATCTCAAAATAAATAAAATTTTATTTTTTGAAATCTGGAATACGAAACTGAAGGGTGCACCTGATAGTCGAAATGAGTATGTTGATATACTTTCTCAAAAGATGAATTTGAGAGGCAGTAGGAGGAAAGAGGCTAGAATTAGAAATGCTTCATTCTTAATTTTGAATTATGACCTAATACATTAAAATTCTGTAACATCATTAAAAATAAGCCCTCAAATAGCAGACCCTAGAATAAGAAATTCGCTAAACTTTTCAAAAGCTCTATTTTGAAGGGTCTCAATTGTATTATCTTTCAAACATGGAGAGCTGATTTCTAATTCTGCATATGAGGGGAAATTGGCCACATTTTCAGTATTACAAGCAGACTTCTAATGCTCAAAGGAATTATGTTCTGTCTTTTATTGCCTGTGGGAGGAGTGTTGCTAAGAAACAGAATTCCTGATACATTCTGAGGAAAGCAGCTTGTCATTTTAGTGATGCACTGAGAATAAAATGCAGTGAAGGCGATGTATTTTCAAGATCTGAGGTTGTTTCTAGCCAAAGAAGACTGCATCTCTGGCTGGTTAGATGTAATACATTTAGTTATGTGAAGCTCAGAAAACAAACCTTTGAAGCCTATATATTGATGCTCTAGAAGCCTATATGGCCTGCCAAATCATTATTTTGTGTTTGCCAGATGAAAAGCAAAGAGCTAGAGTGTGAAGGATGGAAGGAAATGAATATGCCCCGAGCACTTCCATATAAGCATGTAAGCATCAGGCTGGGCTCCCTCACAGCCACATCTCCTGGACTCTCTGTGATAACTTGTGAAGGAGGTTCATTATTTCCACAAGGCTACTAATTATCATAATGTCAAATCTGTACTCTCTAACTGCAAGTGTAGAGTTCTTGCCATTACACTTATCATTATCTGTTTCCATTTTCAGAGACTAAGCAGGGCCAGAGTTAGACCACAACTGCCGAGGAGATTGGGCAAATTCTTTAAAGTCAAAACACAGGCCTAGACTTTGAAGAAGGCCTAGATTTCTGCTTTCCTTTGCGTGCTACAGAATGGGCACTTTCTCGTCATTTTTTTGTCCTCTAAGGCACTACAGCCTCAGGTGAATATGCTTTCTTGCCAAAGATCTGTAAGGTACACAGAGTAGGGAATTACTGACAGTCTCATTAATAATACCCATCTGGTACAACGTAGGTTATCTGAAATGCTAGGGAACTCCAGCGTCTCTTCTTATTTCTCTATTATACCACCATGTTTTTAGACTTTCACCCTCACCTTTGCAGCACTAATATCAGTCTTCTCTGTTATGATAACTGGGATCATAAATAGCTCATGGGAATAGACATTGTATTCAGAAGTAGGAATATTCATTCAGCAAATATTAAGAGTATATTATATGATAGGTGACATTACAAGACTGGAGAATCAGGAGCAATTAGGACGAAGTTCTTGTTCTCATGAAGCTTGTCTTTCCATGAAAAAGAGACAGGCAAAAAATAATGTCAGATTATATGTGCTGCAGAAAATCCTAACGTAGAGTAAGGGAGAGTGAGTGAGAATGGGACTCTGTGGCAATAGAGAGGTGATTGATTACTGAGGCCTCTCCAAGGATCTGTTGTTTGAACTGAGATCTGAGATGTAGAGAGGAGCAAGCTGTGAAGCCTTCTGGAGATAGAGTATGGAAGGCAGAGAGAACAGCAAGCATAAGGCTCCGAGACGGGTTCTCGCTTGCTCTTTCAAGGAATGGCAAGGACATAGCCCAGGATGGGGGAGGTTGACAGGTGCATTATATCAGGTCTTGTTGGCCATGTGGAGGAGCTAGGGTTTTATTCTGGGTGTGATGGAAAGCTGAGAGATGGTTCTGACTTGGAACTGACATGCTCCATGGTATTAAAAGATAGCTGGCTGCTGCCTGGAAAATCAGTTGTTGTGAGTGGAAGCTTAGAAACCTTTAGAGGGCTCTTGCTGCAGGCAAGATGAAGGAGAGTGGGACTAGGGTGTTAGCTGTGGAAATACATAGGTTAATACTTGGAGGTAGTTCCTAAAGGATTGCTAACAGATGAAATGAGAAGTGTGAGGGGAAGAAAAGGAATCAGGGGCTCTAGACAAATGCTTGGCAACGTATCACTTTAATAGTTGTAAAACAACACCTGTCCTTATTATGATAATCCAGTCATTTTCATCCCTCTTTGAACCACAGCAGCAGTCACTGGCAGTATATATTTATACATGAATACTAATAGAATGTTTACAGTTAAATATTTACAATTTTTAAAGATTGGTTTGATTTTGTTACTGAAAGGAAAGAGCAAATATCCCTTTAGCAGTTAGAATCTTTAAAGAAAATTCCAAGACCTAAATAAATGAACTCTGTATATGATTATTGGTTCACATATTATATAGTTTGGGTGTTTCATTTCCAGCCCTTCCCTCCAAATCTCATGTCAAAACGTAATTCCCAAAATTGGAGGTGGGGCTTGGTGAGAGATGTTTGGGTCATGGGGCAGATCCCTCATGAATGTTTTGGTGCTGTCCTCGTGAAAGCGAGTTCTCATGAGATCTGGTTGTTTAAAGTATGTGGCACCTCTCTCCTGCTCCTGCTTCTGCCATGTGATATGCCTCCTTCCCCTTCACCTTCTGCCATGACTGTAAGGTTCCTGAAGCCCTTGACAGAAGCAGATGCTGGAGCCATGAGGCATATAACCTGCAGAACTGTGAGCCCACTGAACCTCTTTTTCTTTAGAAATTACCCCGCTTCAGGTATTTTTGTATAGCAACGCAAAAATGGCCTAATGCAACATGAAACATAAAAATAAAATCTACAATGAAAAGAAAATGTTTAAAAATTATTGGCCATTTAGGGATTCATAGGAAGAAATATTAATACAGTTTATCTATGGTTGGAGTACATGTTGTCTCCCCAAAGTAATATTAATAGCTCAAAAGTGAAAAAAGTAAGACTATTTAACTTATGGGTCTTCAAGGAGTACAGTGATTTAGATACACCTGAGTATTAAAAATAGAGAACATGAATATATGGCATACACACTGAGAAATATATGCCAAAACAAATATATGGCATGCATACTTTTTTGTTGCTCTCTAAAAAGAAAGGCAGACAGTATCTTCATTGGAACATAGGATATCCTTCTGGTACAAATTCATGACAATCACCATGCAAAGAAGCCATCCTGGATTGCTAGGTCAATATTGTGTTCGATTAACATAACATATAATGTTAGATGCTGTCATCAAATTAATACTCAAAAGTACGAGACAGAGATGAAAATCCTTTCATCAGTGAGTCACCTGGTAGTCTAGAGTAGATATTTATTCTCCTTCCCACCACCACTAGCATTATCTGTTCTTGTCTTCTGGAGACAGCCTGATGATTTTGTTTGAGACTAATTTCTCCCCAGTGGTTACAGCCTTAGTGGGACTGTTCTGCTAACACTGATCAAGGTGAGGCCATCAGATGCACTATCTCTCCATTAGAATCTCGATGTAATACAAACATTAAAAAATGGCTGGCTCTCATTAAACTCAACAATGGCATCTTGAAGAAATCCCCCCACTGGTTTCAACTACCTAAGTACCCGGAGCAGCCTGGTTCCTGTGCCTGTCGAGACCTGGTTCTTCAGCTTTCCCTCAGCCAGTATCTGCTACCATATGCTGTTAATAAATCCCAATATTTGCTAAGTCAGTTGAGGTTAGTTTCTAATGCTTGCAATTGGAGAGTTCTAACTGAAACATGGTTAAGTTATATCTTTTTAGTAATAAATGCTTGCTTCAATAAAAACTGTTACACTGTTTTGCAAAAGAATGCTCAAAAAGACCTTTGTGCCCTTTAAATACCTAGTTATAGCTAAGGCTTTAGAAGGTAATGGTGTTAAGAATCTATGTATTTAAAAATGACTTTAGATGCCACATCGATTATCATGGCTTTCTCAGGGAGACACAGTGTGATAGGAGTGTTCATTCAAACATATGCTTCAATTATTCCTACAAATTTTCTTTTTATATGGTTTAAAACAACTATGTGTCCTTTACAGTTTTTGAAGGTCCATATTCAGTTTCAGTTGCCTTTTTTTAATCTTTGGAAGTGTCCAAAATTTATTAAAATTTGCCAAAATGCTACCTTTCCTCTGTGATTTGCTGTCAAGAGAAGCAATAAAAGGCACGCCTGGGCGGGGATCAGCCAAGCAGAGGTGTGAGCCTGGGCAGGGCCTGGCCTCGTGAATTCACGTGTGGAATGCTAGGTTAGCCCAGCCCAGGCCCACATCTCTGGATGGCTGATCCATGCAGAGATGGATGAGGGCTCATTTTGGAAGATAAAGGAAGGAATGGGTGTTCAACTTTTATCTAGTATTTTTTTTTAACATGTATCATTCTGCACAATAATCCTGTTGCTTTCATGTTGCATCCTTGGTTGAAATGAAGAATCTACAAATTAAACAAGATATTCACAAAGACGCAGAAGGAGAATAAAGCCACTGAAGAGAAAAGCAACCTAAGTTGTAAATGACATGAAAGACAGGAGGAGTAGGAAGATAATTAACTTATGTAACTCAGTTCATGCAGAAGGGTGTTGGGCTAGGGGTGGGGCAACGTGTTCCTTTATTTGTGATAGGCAAGGTTCCAGTAGAGTGTGAGCAGTGTTCTATATAAAAAAATAAGATGTTGGATGTCATCATTGATGCTGCATTTTCTTCCAGCATTGAGTTATGGTTGGAGGAGGTCTTTGAGAGATACACTATTCAACTTACTTCCTTTTCAGCCAATCACTTCCAGCAGTATTTTTTACTACCCTAAATTGTGAGAGGGCTCTCCATTCCCCAGGCCTCATCTTTCCACAAAGGTTCTTCCGTTACCAGCCCTTGTCTCCATTCCTTACCGTAAAGGAGAAGTAACTGCCTGATTGTGAAGCTTGTTGACTTAGACCTGTCAGGTGTCTCCCTGGCCACCCTGCTCTCAAGATAGCTGCATTCTCCATTCACTCCTGCACCCCTGCAGTAAGCGCACTAGGGTCAGGCCCAGAACCTACTTTCTGCAAGCACTTCTGGACATCTGTCTCTCTGTCTTTGCTATCTGGGCTAAACAGGTACAAGGTAGCAATTTCCTTTTGTAGCAGAATAGGTAAGCTTTGCATGGTCTGGAGGATTAGCCTCTTCTGCAGATGGATCTTGGTCAGTGGTATGAAGAAATCAAACCAGTGTAAGGGGACGTAGGGTAGGGGAGAAGAGGGCATAGGCAGTGTATTCAGGGAAAGCCCCTCTGAGGTGGTGACATTTAAGCATAGACATGAATGCTAAAAAGGCGAAAGCTATTGTAAAGATTTGGGGACAGACTGCTTCAGGCAGAGGGTAGAGCAAATGTGAAGGCCTTGAGGTGAGAACTAGCCCATTCTTGGATTTTCAGGAATAGTAGAAAAGCCAGGCTGGGAGAATGGTAGGATATAATATCAGACAGAGAAGTAAGGGCATGAGTAGAGATTGGAAAGTTGAGACAGAGTTAACAAAGGAGACTGAGAAAGCAGTTGTATTCTGTTGGTTCTCCAAAGAAAGAGATCAAATTAGATAGATAGATGGATGTAGATATAGATAGATGGATGTAGATATAGATCTTACATGTGAGATATGTACATAATTATATATATAATTTATGATAAGGAACTGGCTCACAGGATTGTGAAGGCTGGGAAGTCTAAACCTACAGTGTGGGTCAGCAGACTCAAGGCCCGGGAGAGTCAATGGTACAGATGAAATTCAAGGACAGTCTACGGGAAAATTCTCTCCCACTCAGGGGCAAGTTGGTCTTTTTGTTCTATTCAGGTCTTCAACTGACTGAATGAGTTCCACCCATATTATGGAGAGCAATTTTCTTTACTCCAGCAATTTAAATCACTCTAATGTTGAAATCTACCAATTTAAATGTTTATCTCTTCCCCAAACACCCCAACTTAAACAGAAGCACCCACAATAATGTTTGACCAAATATGTGGGTACTCCATGGCCCAGCCAAGTTGACACATAAAATTAACCATTATAGCAAGCCATAGGAAAGTTGGCTTCTTGATATGATTGTAATACTTTCTCATATGCATGTGAGCCAACAAAGGCAGCAGAAAACAAACAAAAAAGCCACATTTAAGCCCACTTTTTAAGCTAGAAGCATAGCCCCCTGGAAGGGACCTTAAAGCTGGCTAGGCCAACTTTCCATTCAATGAAGATTTTTCAGTCTCTGCTTAAACACTTCTAGTGCTGGGGAGTTCACTATATTATAAGACAAAAGTTCTGTTAATATGAGTCTCTATTTAAAAAAATCATCTTTATATTGGGGAAAAAGTCTTGCTTATGAAGCCTGAATATCCCTCAGCTTCCCTAGCATGATGTAACGGCACAGCCCATTAACATTCACATTTGAATGTGTTAACTATAAAGCACCACTCCTGCAGAGGACTTTGCTGGTTCTAGAGCATTGCAGAGTTTGGGGACAGCTCTATTAGTCCTAGACTACAAAGTTATTTTTTCCCAGGACACAAGCATGCCCCCAAGTAGTTGGGTCAGGATGGATTCAAATATTGTTTATCTGAAACCACTTGTCTCTGACATGCAAGTCTGGCTGCCAACTCTGCCAGGCTGCCTCAAAGTGGTGAATTCACTCTTAGAGGCCTCTCTGATCCTATAAGCTGGTTTCTGTAAAATTCCTAAAAGCTGTCAGCCTTGTCTGTATGTCTGGACCCAACTGTGGACACATTTTTTTTTCCAGCCCACATTTAGATCAGTAGACATAAATAGATATGAGGAGAAAGGGGTGTGGTTCAACTCCAAACACATATGTAAATATTAGCTCCATTCTGGCTAAAATGCTTCAGTTGGAATGACCACACATTGGTTCCAGTTTTGTCCCCTGGGGACACATCTCCTTTTTACCCTGTAGTCAGAACACAATTTTGTCCTAACACTAACTCATTATGAAAATGGATTAAATTGCAACCTAGACGTTGATGAACAAGACTATTTCTTTGTAAATGAATCCCCTGAATATAAACCTATCTGAGAGGCTACCACCAGATCAGTGTTTCCAATGTTGGTGGAGAAGCAGGTTTCAGAACACTGTGTAGATGCCACTCTTTAAAAATCTCTGATTGGAAATTGGCCACAAGAGAATATTCAACTCAGTCCCAAGAAAGAGGATTACAGAATAGAAAATCCAGAAATAAATCCATGCATCTACAGCCAAGAA
Source organism: Cebus imitator (assembly GCF_001604975.1). NCBI lineage: Eukaryota > Metazoa > Chordata > Mammalia > Primates > Cebidae > Cebus > Cebus imitator. The sequence continues at coordinate 1,530,471 of NW_016107488.1, read as the reverse complement.
AAATATACTGATTCTCAACAAAGATGCCAAAAACACGCAATGGGGAAAGGACAGTCTTTTCAATAAATGGTGCTCAGAAAATTGGATATCCACATGCAGAAGAATGAATCTGGACTCTTGTCTTTCATCATGTGGAAGATTCAACTCAAAGTGGACTAAAGACAAATGTAAGACCCAAAACTATAAAACTCCTGGAAGAAAACACGTGGGAAATGCTTTATGACATTAGACTGGGCATGACTTTTTTTGGATAAGACCTCAAAAGCAAAAGCAACAGCAAAAAATTGGGCAAATGGAAATAAACTGCAAAATTTCTATACAGCAAAGGAAGCAATCAGCAGAGTGAAGAGACAACCTACAGAATAGGAGAAAATGTATGCACACTATACATCTGACAAGGGGTCAATAGTCAGGATATATAAGGAACTCAGTAGCAACAACCGCAAGCCCCAAAGCCCCAAATAATCCCATTAAACATGGGCAAAAGACATGAATAGACATTTCTCAAAAGAAGGCATGCAAATGGCCAATATGCATGTGAAAAAAATGCTCAACATCCCTAATCATCAGGGAAATCCAAATCAAAACCACAATGAGATACTACTTCACTCCAGTTAGAATGGCTATTATCAAAAAGACAAAAGATACAAGTGTTGGCAAGGATCTGAAGGAAAAAAAAACCCTCACACACAGTTGGTGGGAATGTAAATAGTAGAGCCACTATGGAAAACAGTATGGAGGTTCCTCAAAAAATTAAAAATAGAACTACGATATGATCCAGCAATCCCACTGTTGGGTATATATCCAAAGGAAATAAAGTCAGTATGTCAAAGAGATACCTCACTCTCATGTTTATTCACAATAGCCAAGATATGGAATCAACCTAAATGTCCAAAAACAGATGAATGGATAAAGAAAATGCTGTACTGCTTACACACAACAAAATACTATTTGGCCATTAAAAGACATGAAATCCTGGCATTTGTGACAACATGGGTAAACCTGGAGGACATAATGTTACATGAAATAAGTCAGACAAAGAAATATAAATGCTACATGTTCTTATTCATACTTTGGATCTTAAAAAGTTGATCTTATAGAAATAGTGAATAGAATAGGGGTTACCAGAGGCTGGGGAGGGGAAGGGTTGGAGAGAGGTTGCCCAGTAGGTACAAGGTTACAATTAGAATAAGTTAGATATCCTATTGCACAGTAGGGTGACTACAGTAAACAATAAGGTATATCTTAAAATACTTAGAAGAGAGGATTTTGAAGGTTCTCATAGAAATGATAAAGGTTTGAAGTGATGGATGTGCTACATGATGATTTGATCATTACGCAATATATATACATGTTGAATATCACATTATACCTTATAAATATAATTATATGTTAATTAAAACAAAGAGAATACAGGGCATGTCCCAACCTCTTTAAGACTTTGCTTTCTACTTTAAGCAGTGAAAAACTTAATAACGTAGTTTTGGAGGGGACTGGCTCTAATGTTCAGAACATGGCTGGCCAATCTTGAATATTTTTAGCCTTCAATTGTGGATTAAATATGTCCCCCCCCCCAAATTGATATATTGAAATCAAATTCCCAAATGTGGTGGTATTTGGAAGTGGGAACTTTGAAAGATGACTGGGTTATGAAGTGGAGCCCTCATGACTTGGATTAGTGTCCTTATAAAAAAGACCCTGGATTAGTGTCCTTATAAAAAAGGCCATGTGAGGACACAGTGAGAAGACACATCTAAGAACAAGGAAGTGAACCCTCACTAGTTGCCAGATATACTGGCACCTTGATCTTGGACTTCCCGGCCTCTGGAACTCTGAGGAATATATTTCTTTTGTTTAAGCCCCTCAGTCTATGATGTTTTTATTATGGCAGCCCTAATGTACTAAGACACCTGCTGTTTGCACAGACTAGGACATAACATCTTTTGTCCTGATTTCTTTCATTAGAAAATTCAGCAACTATAACTTCTAAAAATGTATTTTTAAACCTGAGGAGGACCGGTTACACAAATATGCACAAATGATATTTTTGGTCACTGGGCTCTACTAAGAAATTGAGGACACCACTGAACAGAGATTCTCAGCAGACATTAACCACTCTGGCAAGTCTTTTTCTCCTCTGTAATGCAATGTTCTTTCATCTCTTTCCGAAGCCCCCCATCCCCTCACAGAATCATAAACTTTGTACCTCCAAGAAGTACATGTGTACACCAGCATTCACATTTTTCCCTCAAAAATGAAGTTCCTAATATTTATAAGAATACTCAGGCTTTTGTGTGATTTTTTGATGATATCATTTGTTACTAAATTTTGTTCATTTGATTGTGAACTGCTTGAGAAAGGGATAATATCTCAAATAACTTTTAGGCTTATATGTTTTAGATAACATCCTGCACTTAAAGAATTATAATTATTTAGTGAAGGGGTAGAAACAATAAATACATTATATCCATACATTAACATATTGTTTGAAAGTAAATTGCTTTTTTAAAAAAATGATCATACATTTAGTATACACAGCTTTTTTTTTTTAATATTTGGCAAAAATGAATGTCATTGTAATTTCACTATTCCCATAAAACCACTACTAAAATTTTGGCATGTTTAGTCTCTAACTACTGAAAAATCACATTAAACAGTTTTTGTTGTAAGTGGAATGCTCCTTGTATAGTTGTATTGTTTCCAGCTCTTATCTCACTGCAGTTATCTGTTAATAGATGCAAAGAAGTTAATGTTATTTCTTATATTTATTTTATTTAAAGAGAATCCTCTCTGGATTCAGGGGCAAGTGACTTCATTGACATTACTGTTCAGATTTGAAAGGTGCCTACAGAAGCTAAGGTTTATCACTCAGGAGAAGCAAGGCCGACCCTACCCTATTGAACTTCAGGGTTTGAGGATGTGCCTGCAAGTGAAAAAAGCAAAAACAAAAACAAACCACTAAAGTAATTATTTGAATGACTGAGAAGTTTTTGTTCGTGTGTTTCTTAGTTTTTGTTTTGGTGATCAGGCCAAGTGATTTTGAGATCTGAGTTATCTGGAAGCTCCTCACTTTTCTACTTTTGTACTAATGGGCTAAAAATGTTCCTGTTGTGTCAAGTCACTGGGCAACTTTTCCAGATGCTACTTTTTCCTCCCAGAAATGTAGTTTAGCCATCATTGGGCTGAAACTCCCCTGCCCTGAAGGTAAAGAGCTCTGGGCCTCAGGATTCTCTTGGAAGATGCTACAAACGTTTTGCTCAGCACCCATTCCAGCCATATTTTAGCTTGGCTTCCAGTTCAAAGAAGATAGAGAGCTAAGCATTCATTTTTCTACCTCCCTCGAAGTGAGGGTTCTGCAGGCAACCTTGCTCCAGCTAAGGTGATGGTTCTGTGTGAGACTTGGAGGTGGACTTGAGTATAGTAAGGCATTGGCTGGGCATAGGAGTGGGATGGGAAACAGTTCTTTTGACAGGCATGGTGCTAGAGCCATCTGTTCTTTGGGGGCAGCCGAGGCAGCGTTTCTGGCATCAGCCCTTATCAATGTAGATGCAGTGCCACAGACAGCAGGAGTGTGTGTTCTGCCAAAACAACCACGTGGTGTGGGGTGGCTTTCTCCTAGGGCTCAGTTCTCTGGTCCTCCCAGATTCTGTAAGCTTCTTAGATCTTTTCATTAACCCCTTTGTTTACCCTAGACAGAAAGGACTCACTTGATGGCAAATAAGAACTAGATTACAGAATAAGATGTATGGACCAGCGCAATGGAAGTTGTCAGAAGTTTGAATTTGTTTGATAGTAAAATTTCAAAAAAATATTTTGGAACTTTGTTAAAGTTAACATTTTGTTTTTCCAAGAAAGGATTTTAACAACACACAATCAATTTATTATCACCATAATTTAGCTAAAGAAATGTTTCAAAAACTAAAGAAGTAAAAAGAACATACACTCAGAAAAAAAGAATTTTCAAGTTGAAATAATCTTGCTTGATGAAAAATCTCACAGTAAATCCTTATGTCTTCCTTTTATTGTTCTTGGTAAAACCTATTCACAGAAAGTTATTGGGAAACCATTGTCTAGGAGAGATCAGCAAGCTTCACCCCACCACTGATTATTTTTGTAATAAAATTTCAAAATATAGGGACACAGTCTTGCTTGTTCATGTGCATAATGTCTATGGCTGCTGTAATGCTACAGTGACAGACTCGAGCAGTCAAGGCAGTGACCATATGGCCCACAAAGCTGAAAATATTTACTGCCTGGTTCTTTAACAAAATAAGTTTGCCAACTCTGAATGGCCTATGGTATTCCTTCCATCTAGATGATTCTAAAAATCCTTGAGTGATATCTTTAAGCGTTCACTTACAGACCCACTGTTTGTACTCCCAAAGTTGTTAGGGAATTCATTCCTTCAGCAAACATCTGTTGAGTCCCTATTATGTACCAGGCTGTCTTCTGGGTAATGGGGATATGGGAATAAATTAGAAAAACAAGTTTCCTAAGTTCATAGAATGCATGTTCTAGTGAGAGGAGACAGACAGTAACAAGTAAATGAATAAACGATATTATTTTATGTGGTAATGAATGTTTCCATGAAAAACCAATAGGGGCTTTAATGAAGACTGATCCAAGGAGAGGTGCTCAGGGATAATTTTAAGCTCTCCATTTCTCTTTCTGTAGAATGGGTTTGACCACCAAAGAGTCTAGTCAGAAACCGTGTGTAAATACTTATGCCAGAGCCAATTCATGATAGTGGAACGGGACAGGTGGGCAGGAAAAGGAGCATAAATATATAACGCAGAATACATAGTCACAGATTACAAAAATTTTAAGTTCTCAACCTGGGAAACATAGATCAAATAACAGAGCTACACACCTAAATCCTAGCTGTATGTTTTAGACTTTTTTTCTACATCAGAACACAAAAATAAGTTGAAGGAGAAAAATAACTTACGCGACAGAACATTGTGATATAGTTTTGAAGAGTTGGAAGCAACACATGGTTTTGTGTGTTTTCTGTATGCTTTATATCTTTTTATAAAGCCACACTGTGGGAGGTGGGGACATGCTCTCATTAGTATGGAAAATTCTTAAGGAGAAAATTAAAGGTGATGCTGTATTGGCAGACAGAAGTATTATAATAACCCTGTTCTCAGGAGAACAGTGATGACATACTATAAGCAATCTTATTTTTCTATTTTTCAGTGTTTAAACATAAGATATGATTTCCTTTAGCTTATTTTAGCAAATATATGACATGAAATAAACCAGCATAATGAGACTCATTTATCCCAATCTAAATCTCTGGTCAGCAAAGTTTTCAAAGCCAAAACCAAACGAAACCAAAAATACCCTCAGTCTGAAGTTTAACACCAATATAATTTTAGGAAGAAGAAAATTTTTCTTTTTCTTTTTTTTTTTTTTTTTTTGCTTATAGTTTCTCATGATCAGATACCTCAAATCATGACCAATCCTAAAATACGGGTAGTATTGACTGGAGCCCTACTGCAGCATTTGGGACTGATATTAAAAAGTGGATTAGAGATGTCTGATCTTCTGCTTGTTTTGAAACAATAAGCTCCATATTGTAAAAGTGGCAGAGTTCTTATGGTCCCTGGTTGAGCATAGCAAATTCCTGATCCGTGGGAGCATGTTTATATTGCAGCGATTCTAATTTACCCATAAATAAATTATTCTCCTCTGAGGCCCATATAGTTTTAATTGCATGCCAACTGTTAGACCCTAAAATTAGACAGCTTTGGTCCTCCTTTGCCAATGCGAGGAGGTGTTCTAGAATATCTGAGTTGAGATTTGCTGTGGCTCCAGAAGCACTCTGGGAGAGAAAAGAGGCAGAGATATTTTTGATGACTGTCTAAACAGATTTCAGTTGTAGAAACGTTATTTCTGGGTCAAACAGAAGCCATGTTCAAATGTTTTCCAACAAGCTGAAGGGTCGTGCCTGGCCCTGCTTTTTATCATCTCACTTCTTTTGAATCCCCAGAGTCCGTTTTCACAGATGAAGCCAAAGAGGATGAGTCAGAGACTGCCCTCCTGGCTTGTTCTAGTGTTCACTTTTCCTTAATTAGCAGAAACAGTACCCACTTAGAAAAGATGTTTGTGCCCCAGCGACGAAGCATCTTCAAATTGAGTCACTCTCTAAAGAAAAATGTAGGACAATCTTACAAATTAATTTTAGCACAAGGGAATACAGGCCATGTGTGAAATTAGGTTGACCCCAATAGAAGTGAGGTTACGAGCAAGCAGGAAATTTTGAGCTCTCCCAACCCCCATCAGCACTCCTTTGCCACCTTCTTCTCAACATAGTGACTTACACACCCTCAAAGCTGAGTGGCTATGGGCAACGGTTTCCCAATTGCTCGTTGGAAAAATAGGGAGAATAACAGTACCTGTCTCACTGAGTTGCTGAAAAGATTAAATCAGACAATGCTTATAAAGTGCCTGCACACACCTGTGTCAGAAAGAGGTTGCTGCCCCCTCCTTCCCTTTCCTTCTCGGAGGCGTGCACTTTAGGAAGTTATCTCTAGCTCTGCCCTATGCCTGTTTCCCATTTTTCTCTGTACCCACATTCTTTTTCCGTGTAATGATGAGGGCTGATGCACAAAGGTAGGTTTTTTTTGAGAGAAAAGGTACCTGTGTGCTAATACTGAACTCAAAAATCCCCTGGGTTTTAACATGGCAATTGCTAGAAATCAATTAGCAAGCCATTCTGAAAGCTTGCTTTGCTCCCGTAACATATTCTAGGGCTAAGCACGAAGTGTGCTTTAGTTCCTCAATTCACATTTTTAACAGATAAAAGCAAATCTTTTAAAACAATTATGCAAACAATATTGGAGGATTCCACTGTTTTTTTTTTTTTTTTTCAAACAGCAGATACCATCTTTCTTATCTTTTTACTAGTTAAAAAAAATGTATTTACTTAGATACATTGAGAATGTCAACAAAACTCCTACAACTTTGTTTTTCAGTTACAAACTTGTATTTGGTCAGTGGCACAATCATTTGAATTTTTTGTTTCTTTCTCTTTTGGGAGAAATACGAGTTTTCATTTCTTTTTCATAATGATCCTTGTTCACCTTTGCCATGCCTTCAAACTTCCTTTCTGTTTAGATCTGTTCTTCTACACTTATGAGCGTGTTTTGGAAATTTCCAAAATGCTGACTAAAACGTTTGGTGCTTCTTCTTGTGCTTCTCACAACTTTGCACTAAAAACTTTATGGTGACATTTTGACTCTGGGCTTCATAGGCTCTCCTTTGCCCATGTTTAGTTATTTTCTCCAAAAGTTAGAAAATAATGTTGCTGATTCTGTGCTTCCATTACTTAAGAAATAAACAGGAAACAAGAGAAACAGGGGAAACAAATTCCAGAAGCAAATTCCAGCCTTCAATTAAGTATAGATTTCCCAGTGATTTCTTTAAAAACGACCTGATCTGCTTAAAACTTTGCTCCTAGGAGGGTGGAGTAAAAAACTTGTGTCCTCGGAGAGGTTTAGGTATAGCTGCTAACTGCTTTGTAGCTTACTTCCCTATTAGCTTAATTGCAAAATGTATTTCTCTATTTTTCCTTTAAAGATTTTGAATAGATAATACCTGTACATATTCCATTCTTTTGTGGATCTGTGGGGCAACATCACAAACTAGTGCACCTCAACTTTTGTTTGCTTCCACAACACTTCCTTCCAGAAAAACTGCACAAAGGAAATTGATGAAAAGTGTTCCTTCATTTTCAGTCCCCAGCCACCAGTCCCTGCCATCACATCTGTCAGTTTGCTCATATGTCCCTATAGTTCAGACGTATGCAAGTGTGGATGCAGAGATAATTCCTCCGTACTTTTACACAGTCAGTACCATACCCATCACAATGTTCGGCAACTTTCTTTTTCCATTTAATAATATGTTTTGGTCACTACAGTATTATAAGCCAGCACACATAGCTTTCTGTGTTTCTAAAGGACGGATTTTTATCGCAGCCTCTTGTATGTTCATATGTATGTAAAGCTTTCACTCAGTGATTTTGTATGTGTGCGCAATTAATGCCTGGACCCCTCACTTTTAATAAATGGGAGAATAAACATAAAAATTTAAGATCTCTGGCTATTTAGTGAGTGTTATGGATTTAATGTTTATGTCCCCTCCACAAATTCCTACTGTGATGTCTTAACCCCCAGTGTGGATAAATTTGGAGATGGGGTTTCTAATGACATAATTAATGTTAAATGAGGTCTCAAGGGTGGTATCCTGATCCCATAGAATTAGTTTCCTAATAGAGAAATCAGAGAACTCACTTTCTCTCTCCCTTTCTGAGATAAGAGCCCTCATTAAAGGAATCAGCTGGCACCTTGACCTTAGACTTTTAGCCTCCAGAACTGGGAGAAAATAAATGTCTGTTGTTTAAACCACCCATTCTGTGGTATTTTATTATGATAACCTGAGCAAACTAATACAGTGAGGATTCTGTGATCTCCAAATTACTTGTCTGCTGCTTCCCTCCCTGACTTAGCTCTTGAACATTTGTCCAGGATGGTGATTTTCAGGAGAGGGCCATTGTGGAAGGGTCTTTTTCTGGTCCTACTCCAGCACAATTTGATACCAAAACTGGGTTTTTCCTCTTTGCCATATTCGAAGGACTCTTGGAGTCTCATACTATCAGAGGGATTTTTGATCTAATAGTTTATGGTATCTTTCTTAGTACCGTCATGTGTTGCTTAACAATAGGATTACATTCTGAGAAATGTGTAGTTAGCCAATTTGGTTGTTGTGCAAACATCACGGAGTGTGCTTATACAATCCTAGATGGTACCTCTTAACTACACACCCAGGGTATATGCTATAGCCTATAAGGCAGGTTACTATGTTATAGGCAGTCATAACACAATCGTAAGTGTTTATGTATCCAAATGTATCTAAACATAGAAAAGGTACAGTCAAAAATAGTATTATAACCTTGTAGGACTGCTATAATATATGTGATCTGTCATTGACTGAAATGTTGTTATGTGGTGCATGACTGTCCTCTTGCTTACTTATAACTTCCAAGCAAGTAGAGATGTTTGAGGTGAGGGCAAGGAACATGAGAAAAAGTAGGAAGGTAGATCAATGCCAACAATAATTAAATAAAATAAATTGTATTTTTTGTCCTGTGATCTCATGGATGGGTATATCCTCCCCGCCCTCCACCCTCCCACACACACAAATTGACATTAACTAGAGATTTGTTTCTTAGGTGTATTTGGCAATGGTCATGTTTCCAGAACTAGCACAGAATAAACAGCTATCAAGAGTAATAGAAGGGCTGGCAAGGTGGCTCATGCTTGTAATCCCAGCACTTTGGGAGGCAGGGGTGGGAGGAACATTTGAGCCCAGGAGTTTGAGACCAGCCCGAAATCTAATTAAGGGGGAAAAAAAAGAGTGGTAGTGTCTTACGGGACAGCTATACATGTTTGATGCTTTAGGGTTATACAATTAATCATCCTGGTTCATAGTTCCCTAATTTTCTTTGGTACTGTTTCATGGTCCTAGTCCTAGGAGGAAGCCCAAGGGCCTATGTGAGTGAGGCCTCTTCCTGCCTGGAATAGCCTGGGGGGACAGGTGACTTGGGCTTGGCTATTGGATGATGCCATCTAGATATGGTCTTTTAAGAGAGTGGCGTCCAAGGTTCGTGCCAGTAGTATGGTTCCAGGCAGCCCCAATGAGTCTTGCTGTGTGACAGACCTTTGCTGTAAGCAGGATCTTCTTTACATCTGGACAGGATAGCCCCCTGGGGTTTAGATGCCCCTCCCATGATCTCTTCTGGCTTCACCTCTGCTCACCTAGTGCCCATATTCTCTAGACTAGCCTTCTAGACTAGACTATGGGTACCCAGAATCCTGGGATTCCCTGCCCAAAGGGCCCAAAGCCTTTGAGAGCAGATCAGGCCACCACTGTTTGCAGTCACAGGTCCTCAGAGTGGCAGGAGCATCTGTTCGGGAATATGAGCAATGTGTAGAAAGAGCTTGAACAATGGGCTGAATGTTCTCACCAGTGTGCTTGAGGGCCCTTGTGGTGTGAAATGGGGCTGGGGCTAGGAGGAAAAAGTGGATAGGTTGTGAGCTCAACCATGGGCTCTATTTTCACTCTTGCTCTGGGCCTCATGAATGTTAGGAGTGAGACTGGCTGTGATCTTAATGCCTTAGCCTGTGTGGAGCAGTCTTGGTTCCGGCCTGCATTCCAAGACTGACCTTTAGCTTGCTGTGGACTCTGTGAGCCCCTATGAACCTTCAAATAAATGTTTTTGCTTAATATAGTCAGAGTTGGTTTCTGTTGTTTACTGCCAAGAACACAAACTGAAACAGAAATGTTAAAGGGAATTCATTCCACCTTCCATCCAATAAAGACTGTGTTCCCCAGCACCCTGATTAGCATTCTGTTTTCTGGGATTTAAACACCCAGGTTAGAGGCCACACCCAGACTCTGCCTCCTCCTTAGGCAGGATCAAGAAAGAATGAGCATATGTAATTGACAAATATCTAAATACAGTTTTAGCAAGTTGTCATCTAGGTTTCATTTGTTCTGGAAAAATGACATAATCTCAAACATTTACAATATTAAATGTTGTTAAAGAAAATACCTTTTTTTAGTGAATGCTTTCAGTGTTTTTTTTTTTAATTTACATCCACTTCAAAGTCTTTGAAATCCATCAATCTCTTTTTAATGAAAGATCTGATTTCAGATCTTTTATTAAAAGATCCTAATTCTATAAATAGGATAAAGCAAACACACATTCTTATTATGAGTTCATTATTTCAGCTGATTTATACTACAAATGACTTCCATGAGTATTAGAGTTCTGAGTGCCATTCAAATACTGCCTACAGGCTTGTGGGAAGCTTCTGTAGCTTTTACTCGGTAGAAATTCCAGTTTTTCTGAATTCTTCACTTTCCTTCAGGTATTCCATTTTGTATTCTTTGTAAAAGATTGGATAATTATAGAAAGCAGTTAAGACATTCTTTCAATGCAGAAATTTCTTTCCAGCATTTTACCACCATAAGGATACCAGAGTTCTTGCGACACTTGGTAAAATCTTGAACTTGTGCAGAGCACCTCTCTTTGGTCATTCCCCTCATTATGTTAAGGATCAAAACATCTTTTTTGACATGTCTTAGATGCTGCTGGGGTTGAGTGCCATCTTGGCAGGCAGAGAGGGCAACTATGTTGCTACCTGGGTCAGATAAACCCATCGATCTTTCTAAAAGACCTTTATTATTTTAGAGGTGTTTTATGTATAGTGCTTACTTATTCACAGGTCTTAACTACCAAACTGGAATATGTCGGCTCTTTGAGGCCAGGAACTCTGTTAGAGTCATCTCTGCAGCACAGTGTTGTGCACAGGCAGGACCTCAGCAAACAGTTGTTGAAATCATATTTTATTTAGCATTTATGGTAATTACTACTATACGCTTATTTGACATTTTACATATGCTAATTTAATACGAGTCTCTGTGAGCTTGAGAAGGCTAGATTAAATTTAAAATAAATTTAAATGTATGTATATACACACCACTATCTTATAATAAAAGTTTAAGACACATTTAAGAGATTGTTGGTAATGATGCATAAAGATTTGGGTAGAAGAGAAAGTAGAGATATTGGAGATTATGGTAAGTAGTGACATAGTATAGGAAAAAGTTCCAGGCAGGAAGCCAGAGAAAAGCGTAGGTGATAAGAAAGAATGAGACAAAAATTGGAATCGTAGGAGATAATAAGTATAAATAATGAAACATCATATGTTGAGTTTCAGTCTTCAAAACATTTTATTTGGAACCTCTCATCTCTGGAGAGAAAAGTGGGCCAATCCTTTTATTGAAGGAGTACCTGTTACTCGGAGGCCATGTGGCTCTTAAGAGAAAGAACAAGAATTCAAGCCAGATTTTTCACTGCTCCTCTAGTAGTGACAAGTAGCAAAGTGAGTAAGGGACAGAATAGAGTAACTGCATCTTTATATAAAAAGAATAAACATGCTAACAATGGCTGTCCTTATTCACAGTTTACACGCGGGCATTTGTTTAATCTTCATAACTTAATAAGCTGTTACTCTATTCTGCAGATGACAAAACTGAGCACAAGGCAGTTCAGTAACTTTCCCAAGATTAACTTTCCCTAAATGTTAGTGCTGGGATCTGATTTTGAATCCCGTTTGTCTCCGCAATCAGTCCTTGTCTCTTCATTCTGAACAAGCTTTCTCATCTTGGGGAAGAGTCTATTGAAGCACTATGTATAGACTCATGTTTGTATTCAGTAAGTTTAATGATTGTTGGTGTAACAACCAGATTCCTGTGCCTGTCGCTAGGCCAGAAGTACTAATGATGGTTTTACTTATTTGTTAATCATATACTCTGTATGGCTTAATTTAGAAACAATTTGTTTCTACAGTGGTAAATAATTTGTTCACACAGTTAGGAAATGGCAGCACCAAGAGTTCAGTTTGTGACTCCAAATTTTGTGGCTCCAGAGACTCTTCTCTTAGGAGCTCCACTAAACAGCTATAGTGTCCTCTTCACCTCTGTCCCAGATGTGGCTCTCTCTTCTCTGTCATCTAAGGGCCCATAGTTTTCATACCATTATTGAGGGGTTGATGTCGGTTGCCTTCTCAACCACCATGTCCACCTTCTTGCTTGCTCACCGAGATGTGATTTTGTTCATCTCTTGAGAGGCCAGTGATAGGTTTAGCCATCAGCATGTATATGCAATTCTGGCTAATGAGATATGAGGGAAAGTCTGCTGGTGCATGGTGGTTGCCAGAAAAATTGTCTTCTGTCTTAAAAAGAAAAGCGTGGTCTCTTCCTTCTTCCACTATGGGAGGTTGTTCGAGATGTCATATCTGGATTAGTGGCAGTCATCTTGCACCCAAGAAGGGACAACCCAAGTTAGGAAACTGCCAACTTGCTGAGAAACTCTGAGTGAAGACAGGAAAGAACTTAAGTTCTTGGCATCTTTGAACCAATGAATTACCCATTCTGGAACATCTTGAACTCAGGACTTCCTGTCATGTGAATAATAACATATCCTTGCTGTTTAAGTCACTTCCGCCTGGGTTTTCTGTCTCATTCAGTTGCAAGCATCCTAACTGATATAATCAATATATTCAGCATCACCATCATCATCATTAACATGTATTGGGTGCTTACAATAGCCAAACACTGTGTGGAGCTTGTTATGTGCATCTTCATATTTAATCTTCACTACAACCCTATGAGCTATGTGTTTTTATCATTTCTACTTTACAGATGAGGAAACTGTAGTTTAAAGAGGTTAATCTGACCAAGAACTCACAGCAGGGAAGTGGTAATCATCTGAAGAACCAGTTACTCTACTTCCTTCATCTTTATTAATACTGTAATAAACTACAAGTTTTATAATCCTTAAAGAGATTACGTTCTGCCCCACAGCTATTAAGTGAAAGATTCAAACTGAAGTTTTTCTGATTCCAAACCTGTGTTTTTTGCTGTATGTTCAGGCTTCCCACTTTACTCCCCTCCCGGACTCTGAAAGGACTCCTTATTCTCAGACTTTTATTTAACTCTTTCTTCTCCATCCCTTTCCTGTTCTGTGCCCCAGTCTGCCAGCTCCTTTCCTTCTCCTGAATGACAATAGATATTCATTTCTACTTACTAGCAATCTAATTAATCTACTACATCTCCTAGGAATCGGGTTCCTTAACTTTTGTCAACACGCCCCTGTTGCTTGGCAGCATGGACGCCTTGATGAGAGGATGGAACCTCAGGCTTGTGGTATAATAGACACATGATGCGGTAAAGCATGTGCTTATGGTGGATCCAGGGGGAAGGGGCTGGAGAGAATGCTTTCCTGCATGTGGCTCATGGGCTCTGCAACCCTGCTCCTCAGAACAATTAGAATGGAATACAGAAAACTCCTACATTTAGACCAAGGGAGAATAAAAATATTGGCAACATTGAAACTTTAGAGACAAAAAGAGGAGGAGGACAGAAAGTTAATCACTATTCTCAGTAATATCAATTTAGTCTGGAGACTCAAACCCCTTGTTCCTCTTACCCAGTATGCCTCCTTATCTCCTATAGGCTGATCTCACAAGGAGGATGTGGCTTTTCCTCTCCCCGACAGTTTTCCGCATTTGAGCCAGACTCTTTGCCTTTATTCATGCAGGTCTGGGTGATTTCTGCTGCTCTTTTTCCCTATCTTTCAGCCCAAATCTTACCCATTCTTCAAAACTCAGTGCAAGTCCTACATTTTTCATGAAGTCTTTTTGAAACATGTCTGCTTACATGAGTTTATATTTCCCTGAATTTAGGAACTGTGATGATTCAACTCTGGAGTGTGGATGCTTCTGAAAGTTGTTTCTACAACTTTCTCTAAAACCTTTGAGCTTCTGAGCTGTTGGCATGATCGGTCCTTGGAAATGCTGACCCTTGAGGAGTCCTTACCTATACCCTCACCAGTCTTTCTTTCTAAGACTACCACATACCTATTGTGGAAGGCATCTAGTATTTTGCCTGACCTCCATTTTTTCTGTCTTCTTCTGGTAACATCATCTCAATTTTTCTTTGGAGTAGCTAGGGGAGGGCATGTGACCCAAGTTTTCATCAATAAATTTATTTATCTCCCAAGTCATCTGATTTGTGTAGGGAGCCTGCCACTCTGGCCAGTCCAACATGAATCTCTGTGGAACTTACATGGAGCTATTTAAAAGGAGAGAATGGGTTGGGCATGGTGGCTCATGCCTGTAACTCCAGCACTTTGGGAGGCTGAGATGGGAGATCACTTGAGATCAGGAATTTGAGATCAGCCTGGCTGACATGGTGAAATTTTGTTTCTATAAAAAATACAAAAATTAGTCGAGCATGGGGACAAGTACCTGTAGTCTCAGCTACTCGGGAGGCTGACGTGGGAGAATTGCTTGAACCCAGGAGGCAGAGGTTGCCATGAGCTAAGATCATGCTCCTGCACTCCAGACTGGGCAACAGAGCAAGACTCCATCTCAAGAAAATAAAAATAACAGAGCAAGACTACATCTCATAAATAAATAAATAAATAGAATGGCATCCAAATTGAAAAGGAAGAAAATTGTTTCTGTTTACAGACAACATGATCTTATCTAAAGGAAAGCATAAAGATTCCACCAAAAGAACTAATAAACAAATTCAGTAAAGTTCTAGGTTACAAAATCAACATACAAAAATCAGTAGTGTTTCTATACACTAACAATGAGGTATCTGAAAAAGAAACAAGAAAAATACTATTTACAGTAACTACTTAGGAATAAAACTACTTAGGAATAAATTTAACCAAGGAGGTAAAAAATCTGAACACAAAAAACTAAAAGATTCTGATGAAAGAAATTGAAGACACAAATAAATGGAAAGATATTCCATGTTCATGGTTAGAAAGAATTAATATTGTTAACCTGTCTACCACAAGCAATCTACAGATTCAGTGCAATCCCTATCAAAATTCCAGTGGCATTTTACACAGAAATAAGAAAAAGAATCCTAAAATTCATATGGAACCACAAAAGACCCTGAGTGGCCAAAGCAATCTTGAGGGAAAAAGAAAAGCCAGAGACATCACACCACCCAATTTCAAAATCTACTACAAAGTTATAGTAATCAAAGCAGCATGATCGTGCCATAAAAACAGATACTAGGACTAGAGAGCCCAGAAATAAATTAATATATTTACCATTAATTGATCTTTGACAAGGTGTCAAGAATACAATGGGGAAAGGATAATATCTTTACTAAAGGGTGTTGGGAAAACTAGATATTTACATGTGAAAGAATAAAATATGACATTTATCTTACACCATATAAAAGTCAATTCAAAGTGGATTGAAGGCTTAAATGTAAGACCTGAAATTGTAAAACTATTAGAGAAAATTATAGGGAAAAATCTTGACATTGGTCTGGGCAATTATTTTTTGATATGAGTCCCAAAGTACAGGCAACAACATTGCATCAAACTAAAAGGTTTCTGCACTGCACAGGAAACAACAGAATAAATAGACAACCTAAAGAAAATGTTTGCAAATCATACATCTCATAAGAGGCTAGTATCCAAAATATATAAGAAATTCAAAAACTCAATAGAAAGAAAATAGCCCAATTACAAAAATGGAAGGGCCTAAACAGACATTTCTCCAAAGCAGACATACAGATGGCTAACAGGTATATGAGAAGTGCTCAGCATAACTCATCATCAGGGAAATGCAAATCAAATCACAATGAGATACTATCTCACTCCAGTTAGAATGGCAATTATTAAAAAGAATAAAGAAATGCTGATGGGAATATAAATTAGTATAGCCATTATGGAAAACAGTATGGCAATTGCTCAGAAAATTAAAAATAGAACTAACATATGATGCAACAGTCTCACTTTGGGGAATATATCTGTTGGAAACAGGTTTACAATGTTGGGAAAAATCCACACTGAGACAATGGATCACTCAGGAAGGCTAGTTTACTTCCTGCAGGAAGGGTGCAACTCGCCAGCAGTCTTGCCATGAGAGCACACTTGAACAAAACAGACAGGGACATTTATAACTTTCATTACCTGATGCAATTGCCCTACTGCTGTGTCCAGTTTTCATTGGCTGGAACGGGACCTCACACTCTATGCTTGACCTGATTGGCTAAAAATTTGAAAATTTCCTTAATAGATAAGGGGAAAAGAAGACAAGGAAGAAGAGGAAAGAGAGGAAGCTAGTCAGGAGAAGGTCAGGAGGGTTTCCAGATAAGGAATGCCATGCACCAGGGTTTGGAGCTTGCCCAGTCCTGTTCAGAAACGCTGGAGCGAATCAAGGTAACTGATTTAAAACATAGCTGATTTAGAGAATATATATACATGGGTATATGTTTATGCTAATAGCGGATCATAGCCATAGAGCAAGAGAATTATAACTCCTTATAATGTAGTCTAAGATAAACTTTGAAGAAGAACTTTCTCATCTCTCACAATTCCCTCTTTATTTCATAGTTCTTCTTCAAACTTATCTAATAGGTTTTTGCTTTGTTGTTCAGCTTGGTCTTCCAACAGAAGTAATTTCTCTGGATAGGGTGGAAGAGGAGTTGGGGATATTTTAGTAAGAGTTGCGTGGTATGACACAACATCTAAGGAGAAGAAGTACACTTATCACAGTTGCTAGAGAGGTAAAAATTGAGATTATGGTTTCTTTCCATTGACCAAACCACCTTTCAAACCAATTTTAAATAGTGTTATTGATGCCAGGATTTTTAGCTAGCTCATTTGATAAAGCAGTAATTCCTTGGAAGGCTTTTGTTATGCTCCTATCGGGAGCAGTGTTGTTTGGAATAAAGTTACAACACTGGGCTCTAATCACAACACAAACACCACCCTTTCTCCACCAATATCATATCTAGGGCTATTCTGTTTTCCCAGGCCATTGGGCTAGTCGATCTTAATTGTTCAGCTATTCTTAATTGTTACCCATCAGAACAACATTGACTCAAATCCTGCAGCTATCTGTGAGTTGCACCCTTCCTGTAGGAAGTAAACTACCCTTGCTGAGTGCCTTAGTGTGGATTTTTCCCAATGTTATAAACCTGTTTCCAACAATATCCAAAGGCAATGAAATCAGTATATCAAACAGATATCTGCACACCCATGTTTATTGCAGTATTATATTAGTCTGTTCTCATGCTGCTAATAAAGACATACCCAAGACTGGGTAATTTATAAAGAAAAGAGGTTTAATTGACTCACAGTACCACATGTTCCACACGGCTGGAGAGACGTCACAATCATGGCAGAAGGTGAATGAGGAGCAAAATCACATCATGGGGGCAGGCAAGAGAGCTTGTGCAGAAAACTCCCACTTATAAAACTATCAGGTATCATGAGACTTATTCACTACACAAGAACAGTATGGGGAAAACCGCCCCCATGATTCAATTATCTCCACCTGGCCCTACCTTTGGCACCTGGGAATTATTACAATTCAAGGTGAGATTTGTGTGGGGACACATCCAAACCATATCAAGCATTTTTCATCATAGCCATGATATGCAATCAACTCAAGGGTTCACTGAATGATGAATGGATAGAGAAAATGTGATATATATTTACATATAATGGAATAGTATTCAGCCTTAAAAAAGAAGGAAATCCTACCATTTGCAACAGGAGAAATGAACCTGGAGAACATTATGCTAAGTGAAATAAACCAGACACAGAAAGACAAATGCTGCATGAGTCAGTTACATGTGGTATCTAAAAAAGACAAACTCATAGAAACAGAGAGTAGAACAGTGGTTGCCGGGGCTGGGAGTGCGGGAAACGGGGAGATGTTGGTCCAAGGGTATACAGTTTCAGTTAGACAAGATCAGTAAGTTCTGGCGATCTGTTGTACAGTATGATGACTATGGTTAATAATAATACATTATATACTTGAAAATTGCTAAAAGTAGATCTTAAACGTTCTCATCACAAAAATAAGTATGTGAAGTGACAGATGTGTTAATTACCTTGATTTAATCATTCCGCTATCTCTCTCTGTCTCAAAATACGTTGTACAGTACAAATATTTGTTAGTTAGACGTTAATAAAGCTGGAAGGAATATATTTTGTTTTAAAGGTGAGAAGCGTTCTTTCTTTAACCTGATGAAAGCCTGGGGTTATTGGATGTCCAGTTTGAGAGTGTGCTGAGAATAAAGTGAACAGAGGAAATTAGACAAATAACAAGACAGGCATTGATTAATTCCATCGTTTGACCTGAGCTGTGTATCTAAACAAACCCACACTTGAAATTTTCATTTTCTTGAGACAATATATTTCCTTTTGCTTAAGTCTGCTTGTGTTGGGATATTTCTCAATTGGAACTCAAAAAGTCTCAAAAGATTTATCCACCCAACAAGTGAGGTTTCCTGATACTACATCATTAAGCCCGGGCTATAAGCCCACACCTGCTAGAAAAAAATTCTTTGTCATCCAACAACAACAAATGCTATAGTTCTTCCTTTCTTTCTTCCTGTTTTCCCTTAGAGTATTAGGAAAGTGATCAGGGGCCCAGCATATGTCCCTGAAAGCCTTGGTTTTGGTCTTGTTCTCAGAACAGTAATTCTGTGTTTAGAAGGAATTGACCATGGTTCTTCAAGACACCGTAAAACAGAATTCTGGATCCAGTGTGATGTTGATGCTAAAGAGCCTTTTGTCTTGGAGAAAGCTGGTGCTAGATCTTTCCTGAAACTGCCCCAGTATCCTCAGACCCATCTGAACACTGAAGGGAGGGCACGAGTCATGTGCTAGAAGGCTGCTAGAGGTATAGCAACAAGAAGACATTTTCAGAGAAAGGACAGGTCATAAAGAATTTCCAATAATTTCATGGTTGTGCCATAGGTTTGTGAACAGGTTTATACACTTCAGGTACTGGGAGTTTCAGGGCTCTCAGAAAAGTAGGAAGGCTAGAGAGATAAAGTGGGGAGGACATTGGCAGAGAATGAAGCAATTTCCAACCGGAAAACATAAAAATGTAGCAACTGCAGAAAACCAGAACTGATACTTCTCTGTTGCTTATATTGTGTGAGCACGTGTGTGCGTGCGTGCGTGTGTGTGTGTAGCCAAGTTAAAAAATCCAGCCATCAGATTGTTTAGCAAGCGTTCATCATTAGGCCTTGAGCGTTGGTGGTAGTGTCTTGTTCATGGTTTGGGGGGCACTAGCTAGGGTGTTTGCCCTGAAGCCTCCTGCCTTACCTTTTCCTCTGGGGGTGGGAAGGAGGTGCAGTGGGTTCCAGCCTTGAAACTTGATGTGACACAGAACATGGGTCACTTTGCTTTGTGCAGATCGCCAGATCTCAAATAGGAGATAAAAGGCTCTGAGGTTGACAGGTTTCTAAGTGAGGCTGACTGGAGGCTGGTGTGGCATTGGCTGGGGAACCTGGAGATCAGGATTATTAGCATTTTTCTTAACCACATGACACTGGAAAAATACTAGTCAACTACCAGCTGGCTTGGTACCTTTAGGCTCCACCTCACCCTTCTAGTTGCCTCAGTGGAATCAAAATATAGGTCTTTGTGCTATAAGACTTTTTATGTGTTTCCCAAACCTCCCAAATTCCTTGAAATGTATTTGAGACCACTTTTTTTCCTGTTAATTTTGTTTTCTTAAAATTACACCAAGAATTCATGCTTAACCATAGAAACACGAGAAAATTCAGAAAAACAAAATGAAAAAGTAAGTATAAGCCCACTGATAATCATTGTTAACATTTTGTTATATGTACAGTCATGTGTTGTTTAACAACAGAGATTTTGTCATTGTACGAACATCATAGAGTGTACTAACACAAACCTAGATGGTATAGCCTACTGTATACCTAGGCTACATGGTATAGCCTGTTGCTCCTAGGCTACAAACCTGTACAGCATGTGACTGCAGTGAATACAGTAGGTGATTAGAATGCAATGGTATTTGTCTAAACATATCTAAACATAGAAAGGGTAGAGTAAGGATAAGGTATGAAATATTTTAGAGATGGTACACCTATAATAGGGCACTTAGCATGACTGGAGCTTGTAGAACTAGAAGTTATTCTGAGTGAGTTGGTGGGTGACTGGAGTAAATGTGAAAGTTTAGGACATGACTGTATACTACTGTAGACTCTACAAACACTGTATACTTAGGCAATACTAAATTTATCTTAAATTATTTCTATTCAATAACAAATTAGCCTTAACTTACTGTAGTTTTCTTTATAAAAATTTTATATTTTTAAACTTTTTGGCTCATTTAATAATACAGCTTAAAACACAAACATACTTTACCACTGTATAATATTTCCTTTCTTTATATCCTTATTCTATAAGCTATTTTCTATTAAAAACTTAAAAATTTTTTTTTGAAATTTTGTTAAAAAGTAAGACACAAGCATATGCACTAGCCTAGGCCTACATGGGGTCAGGATCAACAAAGTCACCATCTTCCTCTTCCACATCTTGTCACTCTGAAAAGTTTTCAGGGGCAATATCATGAATGGAGTTGTTGTCTCCTGTGATAACAATGCGTTCTTCAGGAATACCTTCTGAAAGATCATCTGAGTCTGTTTTATAGTTAATTTTAAAAATATTAGAAAGTATATGAACAGACACTTTTCAAAAGAAGACATTTATGAGGCCAATAAACATATGAAAAAATGCTCATCATCATTGGTCATTAAAGAAATGCAAATCAAAACCACATTGAGATACCATCTCACAACAGAATGGCGATCATTAAAAAGTCTGGAGACAACAGATGTTGGAGAGGATGTGGAGAAATAGGAATAATTTGACACTGTTGGTGGTGTGTAAATTAGTTCGACCATTGTGGAAGACAGTGTGGTCATTCCTCAAGGACCTAGAAATAGAAATATCATTTGACCCAGCAATCCCATTACTGGATTTATACCCAAAGGATTATAAATCATTCTATTATAAAGACACATGCACACGTATGTTCCTTGCGGCATTTTTTACAATAGCAAAGACCTGGAACCAACCCAAATGCCCATCGATGATAGACTGGACAGGGAAAATGTGGCACATATACACCATGGAATATTACACAGCCATAAAAAACAAGTTCGTGTCCTTTGTAGGGACATGGATGAACCTGGAAACTATCATTCTCAGCAAACTGACATAAGAACAGAAAATCAAGCACCACATGTTCTCACTCATAGGCAGGTGTTGAACAATGAGAACACATGGGCACAGGAAGGGTAACATCACACAATGGGGTATGTTGGGGGTTGAGGGGCTGGGGAGGGACAGCACAGGGCGGGGAGGTTGGGGAGGGATAATGCTGGGAGAAATTCCTGATGTAGGTGACGGGTGATGGAGACAACAAACCACCATGGCATGTGTGTACCTATGCAACAATCCTGCACATGTACTCCAGAACTTAAAGTATTATATATATATATACACACGAACACACACATATGTGTATATATATATATATATATATATATATATATGTATATATATCCTGCACGTATACTCCAGAACTTAAAGTTCTATATATATATATATGAGTACAATCTAAAATAACAATTAAAAGTATGGTGTAGTAAATACATAAACCAGTAACAGTTACTTATTATCATTATCAAGTATTATGTTCTATACATAATTGTATATGCTATACTTTTATATGACTGGCAGCACAGTAGGTTTACACCAGGATCACTACAAACACAAGAGTAATATGTTGTGCTATAATGTTAGGATGGTTATGATGTTACTAGGGGAGAGAAATTTTTCTGCTCTATTACAATCTTACTGGACCACAGTCATATATACTGTTCATCACTGTCCATCATGTGGTGTGTGACTATTTTTTTTTGTATTTATTGCTTGGTAACCTCTTTTTAAAAAATAAGTATATTCTAGACATCTTTTCTTATCAATAAGTACTCTTCTATACAGTCATTTTAAAGGTTGGCTGCATTGTGTCCTGTTGTCTGGATATACGTAATTTATTTTTGTCAGTTCCTATTGCTGGGCAAGAAGTGGCTTTTGGTTTTCCTGTATTCAGTATAATAACCTCCTTATAGTTACATGTTTGTATACATCTTTGAATATCTCTCATAGCTTTCTTGAATTGGAATTGGGATTTTGTTGCATATTATGTTTATTTTTAAGGTTTTGATGACTTTGTCAAGTTGTTCTACAGAAGATTGTACCATTCATTTATGAGTGCCCATTACCTGAGTAATTACAGTTTTCAATGATCATTCCACCCACTTTGGGGCCGGAGAACAGCAAGCCACACAGACTCACTTTCTTTTTTTAATCTGTTTACTTCATTGTAGTTTTGTTTCTCATTATACTAGATACGTCATGAATTTTCCATGGAATGTAAGTATCTTGGTCCTTCCATACATTTAACCATGTTTGTTCAGTGCCAACATGTGCTCAGGCTGGGGCTCAGACCAGACTCTACCATGAAGGAGCTTGCAACCTATTGGTGTTCATTAGAACCAGAATTTCACAAAAGTAATAACCAATTCATGCATAGCAATTTTAATGTTACGTCTTGATGTATATTACCTCATTTAGTGTATACAGTAACACTGATATCAGGATAATTACCATCCATTTTACAGACAAAGACATTGAGACTGAATGACGCTGGTTGAAAGCCTGTGCAACTAACACGTGACAAAGTAGCAGTTCTAAATCTCACCCTTCTTTCTTTAGACCCCGAAGAGGGCAGGGGGAAACAAAGCATTCTGTTAAGGACATATGGAAGGGCTTCTTACCTAAACTTCTTTGCCTTATTGTCTCTCATCTCTGAAAATCCCCCATGCATTCTTTTATAATCAACATCATTTTTTGAGATAAACTTCTTTTTAAGAGGTAAATACATATAAAGTTCCAAGAAAAATAATAATGCCTGTCGGTTTTCTCCTTATTAGGAGGGTCTGGGGGGGGGGTTGCATCAGTGGGAGGGAAAATGCGTGTACATAATGCCACTGAATTGTACACTTAAAATGGTTAAAATGGCCATTTTAATGTTATGTCTATTTTATCACAATTTTTTTAAATTACCAAAATAAAACCTTAAAAAATAAACATCATCTGTGGGGGGAAAAATGAGAAGGTAGATTTCAGGAGATGTACTTCACCTATCCCATGTTTAATATGCATGAACCTTCCTTCCATAAGATACTGGGATGGTAATATGGAAATCATTGATATTCTAAGAGATGCTAATTCTTAGAGTTGTTTGGATTTCCAGGTTCAATATGTCATTTTCATTTCTGAAGTATAATTTTCAACATTATAATATCATTACATATTCCCTACATAGCAGCATATGTAAAATCCAGAAACAAGGCAGTGGTCTTCTAACTCTCCAGCATACGGCAGTATCAGTTCCCAGAATAACAGGACATTCTTGATTATGATTTAATCGTAACTGGAAAAGCCCAGTATATGGAGACATCATCTTAGAGTTTAGAGGTAGAAAAATTTTTGTTTCTCTTAATGAACAAATGTGTTTCCTTTTATTAGATGACAGTTTTTAAATCACTAGTTTTCCTTTTTTCACCTTGACTACCAGGAGCACAGAGCTAATTTAGGGGCTGACTGCAATGATGTTTCTATAGCGTAGGCTTTATAAGTCAGTGTTTTCCTAGCTCTTCAATCCAAGTCTTGGTTCTCTCATTTTTGTTTTAATGGGTCCATTGGATTTTTGACTTTTGTCGTAAGCACTCTCGTTTTTTTAAATAGGCAAGGAATAGAATATAAATAAATGAAAGACAGATGAAGAACAACCACTTGACTGGCAGGCTGAAATAGAAGGGCATAGCAAATTACTTTATCGGTCACCTATCCTAGTTTAGATTCCTGCCTGGCTACATTTTACTTGAGTTAGCTGCTTTTCTGCTCTCTGTATGCAAGGTACATGTTCTCTCATCTGTTACTTGCTTGGGCCTGGCCAGCTGAAAACACCAGCTTGTCGCCACCTTCTGAAGCTAATAATGGTATACAGTGCATAGAGAGCCTCCGTTGGAGAAGGAGCTGTGTAACACACCTGCTCTTCACATACTGTCAGAAGAAAAGTCAGTTGAGCCAGAGTGGGCAGGGTTACCAGGTACTCCTGGTGGAGGGCCCAAGCCCAGGCTTCAAGATAGTGGGAGAAGCAGGAGGAAGGTGGGCCCCGCTGAACTTGCCCTGGAGTTTGAGCCTGAGTTGGTGCCACCTTGTTAGAGATGGCCTTCTAATGATGGTGGGTATGCCTGTGTACCCTCAACCCCTGCGTGTAATGTAAAGCTTCTTTTTGCTTGTGTTCTAGCCCCTGAGTGCCTGCCTTATGTTCTAGGTTGGTTGTGGGGAAGAGTTTCCTGTGTGAGATTTTAGAGTGTGATGCTTGAGGGGAGTAGATGCTGGGATAATTGGGTAGCCACATGTAGGAGAATGAAACTGGATCATCATCTCTCACATTACACAAAAATCAGCTCAAAATGGATCAAGGACTTAAACCTGAGATCTAAAACTATAAAAATTCTAGAGGATAACATTGGAAAAACCCTTCTAGGCATTGGCTTAGGCAAGGACTTCAAGACTCAAAAGCAAATGCAATAAAAATGAAGATAAATAGCTGGGACCTAATTAAACTAAGGAGATTTTGCACAGCAAAAGGAACAGTCAGCAGAGTACAGACAACTTACAGAGTGGGAGAAAATCTTCACAATCTATACATCTGAAGAAGGACTAATATCCAGAATCCACAATGAACTCAAGTAGGTAAGAAAAAAACCAATCCCATCAAAAAGTGGGTTAAGGACGTGAATAGATAATTCTCAAAAGAAAATATACAAATGGCTAACAAACTTATGAAAAAATGTTCAACATCACTAATAATCAGGGAAATGCAAATCAAAACTATAATGCGATACCACCTTACTTCTGCAAGAATGGCCATAATAAAAAAATCAGAAAACAGTAGATATTGGTGTGGATGTGGTGATCAGGGAACACTTCTGCACAGCTAATGGGAATGTAAACTAGTAGAGCTCTATGGAAAACTGTGGAGATTCCTTAAAGAACTAAAAGTAGAACTATCATTTGATCCAGCAATCTCACCAAGAGAAAAGGAAATCATTATTTGAAAGAGATACTTGTACATGCATGCTTATAACAGCACAATTCACAATTGCAAAATTATAGAATCAACCCAAATACTCATCAATCAATGTGAGGATAGGAAACTCTGGTATATATATATACAATAAAATACCATTCAGCCATAAAAACGAATGAATTAACAGCATTTGCAATGTCCCAGATGAGACTGGAGACTATTATTCAAAGTGAAGTAACTCAGGAATGGAAAACCAAACATTGTATGTTCTTACTGATATGTGGGAGCTAAGCTATGAGGACACAAAGGCATAAGAACAATACAATGGACTTTGGAGACTTGGGGAGAAGAATGGGAGCAGAGCAAGAGACAACAAATGGGATAAAAGATAACAAATATGGTGCAAGTGTACACTGCTTGGGTCAGGTGGGTACACCAGGATCTCCTGAATCACCGCTAAAGAACTTACTCATGTAACCATTACCACCTCTACCCCAATAACTCATGGAAAAATGAAATAAAAATAATAAATGATATTATTTTAAAAAAAAAAGCTTCTCTGACAATATTTAAAGGAAGATAAACAAACCCCTTAGCCTGGGACCTGAGTGAGAACAGAGAGTGTCACCCAGGGTGAAAACATCTCCTGTACTCCGTAGCCCCTCAACTATCCCTCTCGTTTCTTCACCACCTTAGAGACAAAACAATAAGATTTAGAAACTCACCAGCACATGTTTGATTTTATGTTGTAAAGTCTCCTCACAACCCTAGATAGTTTATATTGGGATTATGGAAGTGAAGGGATCATATTCAAATAACTTTGCTTTTTCTCTCTTCTCTCATTTATTAGTCATTCTGGAAAATCAAATGTCAGGTCAAATATGATGAAAATTCAAAATCTGTTTCTATGATTCATTTTAATACGTCCTTCAGAAAAGTAGATTCCTTTCCTTCCCAAAAGTAGACAGCTTTGCTTCCTAGGCATTTCCTTTACAAATAAAGTTTTCTCTTTGTTTTCAGTAACCACACAAAGATGGCAAAAACATGAGCAGGGTCTAAATTTTGGCAAGTAAGAGGAAGTTTCTGGGAATTTATAAAAATGGAAGCAAAACAGAGCAATGAAACCAACACTGTAGTTCAAGTTCAGCGCACCGTTTAGCTCAATACTATTCTTTTAGAGGATCTATGGCCATATGTTATAATTCCTTGTTACTCAAAGTATAGTAGGCAAACCAGCGTATTTGACATTACTTGGGAATTTTTCAGAGAAGTCTTGAACGCCCTAGATTGACACAAATTTGAAAGAGGTCAAAGAAGTCACATTAACTGTTAGTTAATATTAACATATCCCAAACTGTATTTGTTTCATCAGTTTATTGGTTCCAGTGAGCTCTCGTTATCAGTAATAATTCAACTTTACCAGCTCAACCTTCCCCAGCAGTACCAGAGATAGGATGGTGTTCATCTTCAGAGTACCCGTAAGCTTTCCTTGGAATCCTCTGAATGTCACCCATGCTACCTTAGGAGCAGATCCTGCCCCTGCCCGCTTGCCTGTTGCTTACTGCCTGGCAGTTGTTCCATGGGAGTCCACTGGGTCATGAGCAGAAATAGAAAGGGTGCTGCCTCCTTCATTCTCTGTCAGTGGTTGTCCCCAGGCCCACATAGTCTCGTGTATACCTTAATTTAACTCCCAGCCCCACTATCCACAGATCTAAGCTATCTTAAAGGCTCCAGTTTTGAATGACATCTCGTGTCCTCACTACTTCACATTTCCAACCCCAGGTACGCGGGCACCAAACCCTCCCACAGGTTATTTCCTCTGTGAAAATCGCCTCTTACGGAATGATCAATGCCTGTGGGTCACCATTAATAGCCATCCCTCATATACTGTACTCTCATGTTTGAATCCAGTTCAGGCTCAGCTGAAACCCCACCTCTGAGAAGCAACAGTATAATGTACCTGGTTTAAACATCAGCCGCCACCATCACCACCACATTAACAGCCGATGCATGCTGCTGTTTCACTACTAATAAAAACAAAACATTTGGAGAAGCATTTTCTGAGATTACTAGAGATACTCTTTGAGCTATCTTGAGCTATCTGCTGAGATCCCAAGGATATACAATTTAATTTGGGGAACTACATTTTAAGAAGGGCATTGATAAACTAGGGAGGGGCCTCACATAGGCAAGAAAGATGTTGAGGTGTCTGGAAATCATTTACATAGAGTGAAAGGAAGTGGAGAGGATAACTTGAGAATGGAGGCCAGGAAAATGTCTTTAAATATTTAAACAGCTGTCATGTGGCCAGGCACGGTCTCTTGTTCTGGATTATTCTGGTGTCCAGACTAAGATCAATGGGAGGAAACTACAGAGTGACTCTAAAACCACATATCGGCTAACAAGGAGTAAATGCCTTGGGAAACAGAGTTCTCTATCACTCATGTGTCTAAGCTAAGAGGAGTGTGTTTACTTTAGAGCACTTTAGGAGAAATTAGCAGGGGGGAAATGAAAACAGATAGCACGGTCTCTTGAAACATCAAAGCTGGAAGTAACCTTAAAGATTATCATCTAAACTTTGGATTATCTTCCAAACTTAGGTGACTATGACACATAGTGGGGATTTGATTAATCCTAATTCACTCTAATCACTGTCAGAGGGGACTAGAGCCTGCATTTTGAGTTCCTGTCTCATGATGCTTTCCCTACATACTATTCTACCCTCTAAGATCCCATACAAATTTCAGCCTCTTTAATGAATGCCATAGACGGGGAAAGAATAGGCATGGAGAGTCCAGGTGACAGTGGCTGGGACAGACCTGGGTGGTTGCCAATGATATTGAGACCAATTTTTGAGTCTATATTGGGATTACAGAACAAGATGACTTTTTAATTCATTTTATTCAGCAAAAATGCATATTTTTTTAACATACTGAGTTTTGCAGAATCTGCAATTTGCTTTCCAGTAATTTTCTCTAATGTCATTTTCATGTTCAAGCAATATCAATGCCAATTCACTCAAAAGTCACTTGTCTTGGTCCTTCTCAACTTCGTGCTTCTCTTGCATGCACCGTGCTGAGCATTCCTGGGCTCTGTCCTCTCTTTTGCTCTTCCTTTCCCTGTCCCTTCCCTGTGTTGCCTCCAGTGAAGTAGTGTGAAAGGAGGAAGTCACTGGGAACCTGTAAAGGGGAAGGGAAAGGCTGTGGGAGAAGGGAACCAAACCAGGAGATGGACAGCCCAAAGAAACTTTGCTGACTTCTAATTTTTGCCTCAACTTTTTCTTATTTCAGTCATCTGTGCTAAAAAAAAAAAAGGGAAGCTATGAGCACATGCCCTTTCACATCCCACCTCACATGCCCCAGGAATGATGGCCACAAGGCCCATGTAAGCAGAAGTAGCTCCCTCATGGCCTGACATTCAAAAGGGCTACCATCATAGTAGTTCCTTTGGGGGGAAAGCACCTCTAAAATGGAGTTGTTATTGAAAATTTCACTGATGCCTGAACATCTCTGAGGGAAGTAGGAGAGTGCTGCAAGGGGGCAGGGCGTGGCAGTTGGCATCCTTGGGGATAGATGGTTAGAGACCTTCCTGGGAAGGGTTTGGATGGACCTTATGTATTTTTGGATCCCTGGGCTTAGGCACTAAGGATTCCTGAGACAATTCAGGTAAGTTTCCTTGGAAGGCCAACACATGAATGCATTGACTCTTTGACTCCAAATCTTTTATTAAATCAGGGAATAAGGGAATGGCTCAGCATTTTCTTAGTGGTTATATGAGGCAGTAAGAACTTCAGCTGGACTTTACCCTAGTGGATTGTAATTTGAGCTTCCCATTTTAAGGCATGATCTATAAACCCCTCATAAGAACTGTGGTATAATAAAAAAATACATTTTGTCTTTGTCCTCAGTTTCTAAAACCCTTGGAATTTCCTGAGTGATAGGCATGTATCTTGTTACTCATAATGAGCCCCTTTCAACCATACCTGAGTTTATGCTAGTGATGTGACCTTGGGTGGGCCCCAACTCTGGTTAGAGCAGTAGCTCATAACCCATGGTGGCCAGTTAATAGATTCTGTCCTTTTTGAAAAGTGATTGTTTCAAGAGTAGACACATAAAGCAACCTGGTTCAGTAAAACCAATCCTTGGAGTTTTGCCAGATGTTGCAAAATAAATTTTCTTTTTCTTTTGAGATTGCTAATCTGGAGAGAAGTAAACCACAACCTGCTGATGGCTATCTTGCCTCCATGAGGGCGGTGCTGCTTGAAAATGGAGTCAAGATAAGAGAAAATTTGAGGGGCTGGGAGTGCAGAGAGAGAGAGAAAGTCAGATCTTTGGTAACATCACATAAAGCCCTAAATCAATCAATGCTATGCCTAAAGCTAGATCGTGACCAAAACTTTCTCTTGTAGGCACCAATAAATCCCCCTTTCTTCTATTTAGCCAGTTTAAGTTGGGCTTCTGTCACTTAAGCCAAATATATCCTTCATAGCATTTTCAAATTGCCCTTCCACTCTAGCTCCAGATGGCCTGGGAGGAGCATAAACAAAACTCCTACATCGCACTGCCTGAAACTGTTTGAGGTCAGGAGACTGAGTTTGAGTCTTAGTGATATCGTCATTCACTAACAGTGATCAGAAACAGGCACTATATTATCCTTTAAAGCATGCACAGGGTTATTGTCATAACTAAACGGGATGAAGCATATACATTTACTATCTCAGCGGTATGAATGTGTTAAAATGTAAATGTGGGGCTGAAGAGAAAAGCAGTGATGACATTTGGTGTCTGCTCTGTGCCAGGCACAATGCCAGGCACTCTGCATATTTAATCTTATTTCATCTTTATAATAGCCCTGTGAGGCAGGTTGTGGTGAGGGTTCACGTATAAAGCACCTGGTGTATTTCCTGGCTTGGAGAAGTTGCTCAATAAATATTAATTTCTGACTGTAACTGTGTCACCAGTTTAGTGATTTTGGATAAATATCTCCAATCTTCAGATTCCTTTGATGATAATATGGAGGCTTAAACTAAATGATAGTCAAGGTTCCCTGTAGGCTTAACTGTTTAAGACAAAATTGTTGAATGTGGTACTTGGAAAAAGTGTTCCAGGATCAGAAAAGCTGGGGACCAGCTGAGATCAAAGTTAAGCAAGGTCTTGTCCAAGGTCATGCAGCAAATCTGTAGCCAACCCTGAGGTGATGGTGTTCTGTATCTTGATAGATGGGGGTTTGGGTTACACAGGTGCATATGTTTGTCAAAATGGGGCACCTGTAGACTTAGTATTTGTGCATTTCATACCATGTAAATTTTACATCAAATGAAGTATTTATATGGGAACATATTGAAGCCTGTAATTTATTTCAAAATGCACCAAAATTAGGATGAAGTAATGGATGGTTAGAGGGATAGGTGGATGGATAGATGCAACAAAGCACATATAGTAAAACCATAATAATAGAATTTAGGTGGGGCTATGCCAGTGTTCACTAAAAAGTGCTCTCAACTGTGCTGTATGAGACTTTTCATAATAAAATGTTAGACAGAAATAACCTGTAGCCAAGCCTGGATTTCTGCTCAAGAGTTTCGATCAGCCCATGGCACCTGCTTCCTTCCAGGCCTCCAGGAGAGAACCCATTGCTTACGGGTATGAGTGCTCCTTCTCTGCAGGACCTCTAAGCTGAAACAGGCACACTCTCTTACGTGGTGATACCTCTCCTGGGCAAACAAGGCTCACCCTTTCTCATAAAAAGGGAAGCAAGGTTTCCTCTAGCTCATTCCCCTCATTTTAATGAGAGCCAAAGCTAAAGAGGCCACAGCGAGCAGTTCTGAAATAACCCCTTCGCTTCAGCTGTCATCGCCTCTACTCCCAGCTGCTCCCTTGGCTTCAGCAGCTCCCCTCTCTAACAGTCATTTTAGCACCCTTGCCCCTCCCTCGGCCTCCCTCTCTCCTCTTGGCCTCGTTTCTGGGCCCAGCAAGCCATGGAAACATCTGAGATTCCTCTTTTGCCTTCCATTTTTAAATCTCATCCGCGACAAGTCTAGAGGTTTAAGCAGACTTCTCTAATTATGATTTTAGCCTGTTTAATAAATTAATCAGGCACATCAAATCTGTTCGTTTTCTGTCTTAAACTCTTACTTCAGTCCATTTTTACATCATAATAACTCCTGTCATTTGCATTTGCTTTTCTTAATTCCAAGCACTTTCCATCTCTATTCATTGCTCTATATACATTTTCACAAGCTAGATTGGCAAGTATTATTTCTCTTTCACAGATGGAGACTCTGGGAGATGTTACAAATGAACAGTTATTGAGTTCCTACTGTGTGCATTCCTGTGCTGTCTGCTTCTGTGTACACAGTCCCACTTGAAATCCACAACCTTTTTGTGAGGTGCCTATTGTATGGGTGCCACTTTTGCCAACAAGGAAACTGAGGCCTGGAGAGAATATTTTCTGAGGTACAACCACCAGATGGTAATTGCCATGAGAAGTGCAGTCCCACAGAATGTCAGAGCAGGAGGGATGTTAGTAGCTTCCTAGGCCAACTCCTATATTTTCCAGTTGAGAATATTAAGGTCTAGAGAGTTAAGTAAGCTATTTAGAAGCAAAGCTAGAATTAGAACTCAGGTCTAAATTTTCTGACTTGGCCCAATTTAGCAAATGAGAAACTCCACATACTTCCAGACATATGGGAAAAGTTGGAGTGTTACACGCCCTCAGGGTATCTGGATGCCACTCTGTGCTGGCAGTGTAATTTTTAAATCTGGCAGGAGCTGAGTTGGGTTGTCTTGAAAGCTTAGCCACTCACAGCCTGTGAGGCCCTCGGGCAGCCCAGACATAACCAATGTTCCCTTGTGCAGTACTCGTCTCCTGTGCCAGGAGGCTTTGAAAGCAGGAGCAGCATCAACAGTTGCAGTATAATCATGGGAATGGGGAGTGAATGAAAAAATGTGGTGCATAGCCCCCAGACCAGCTGGGCACCAGGGTCTGTTCCTTTACAGCTCTCACCTGTCACATCTTGATTCAGTTTGATTGGGCTTGAGGGTGAATGGGGAGTACAAAGCTGGATTTTTTAATTGGCCTGAGATTTGCATCACTTCCATGCCAATAGCACCAACTTGCTTGTCTGATACACTTTGCATGTGGCTGTTCACACCCAAGTGTTGCAGGCAGAAATAATCTTGCTTCTGAACTGATAGAGCTGATATTTGCTTTCTTTTCCCAACAGAGTTGGGACTTAGGTCAAAGGCTTATTTGGTTTATTTATTTATATATTTAGCTGCTTGTATATTTGCTAAAATTGCTTAGTCCTCTAACACCATGGGGCTCCTATCTTTGAAGGGGAACCATGGCTCATAAACTGTCCCGTGGACAAGTGGCTGATAAGTTTGAATGCTGTATAAGAAGGGCTTCTGTCAGGCTGGACTTTGAGGTTGTTTGGACTCCAACTGTAAAGGGAGAGGATTGATCCTGCCATCCTGTAACCTGGATTGGACTGGTGATGCCCACATATTGTATTTTGTAAGACGGAATGAGCCAGACATTGGTAAATGCACTACTTCCAGACCCTTGGTGTATGACCACTGTTAGGCCCCATAGGCTGGATCAGACCCTTGGTGTTGGGATGGGATTTCCCAGAAAAGAATGGATAGTCTCACTATTAGTCTTCCTAGAGCCAATTATGTCTAGACAAAGTGATCATGTAGCTGAACATCAAATTGGGGATATTTGGGGAGTGAGAGGGAAACTAACACTGAGATATCAAGCGTAAACTGGTACGGATGGTCATTCTCCTTTTAGGGCGCTGAGGGGTGAGATAAGAGAAAATACTGTCTCTCTGGGCTGGGAGGCAGAAGAAGCCTGGAACACTTCCCTGCCACAATGGGCCCTGGAGAAGAACTGGGACATAATGGACACTGAGGGCAGGTCTGGGTCTTGGTACTTACTAGAAGCTACTCCCTGAATTGTACTTCTTATTCATTATTCATTTTGTATATTTATGAGGCAGTCTTGCTCTGTTGCCCAGGCTGAAGTGGAGTGGCACAATCACAGCTCACTGCAGCCTCAAACTCCTGGGTTCAAGGAATTCTAGTGCCTCAGCCTCCCAAGTAGCTGAGATTACAGGCCTGCCACCACTCCCAGCTAATTTTTGTATTTTTAGTGGAGACAAGGTTTCACTATGTTGGCCAGGCTGGTCTCAAACTCCTGGCCTCAAGCAGTCCACCCTCAGCCTCCCAAAGTGCTAGGATTACAGGCAAAAGCCACCACACCCAGCCAATTATGGTTCCTTAAATGTTACCACCCTGCTAAATGTCCAGGTTGCAACATTTAAGGAACCTGCACATAAAAATCAGAGATTTTTGTGATTGTGCTGGGCATAGAAGAGTCTGGGGGACTTACCTCTCAGGAGTGAGCAGGACAAGAGGCAGCAGATGACAGCAGCGCCAGGACACTGGTACAGACAAGGCAGAGCCCAGGAACCAAGTGAGAAGAGGCAAGGGGAGGGGTGTGGGTAGTGGCCAAGGCTGGCTTGCCAAGAGCCCAAGCCATCCGTGAATGTAGTGCTGGCTCTGAGAGCTTTACTCATCTTCCCAAGTTCACCTTCACCCTTTCCTACCTGAGTGACATCAAGAGAGTAATTCCATTGCAATCACAAGCAAAAATGCTTTTGCTTTCTGTTGCTATCTGTTCCTTTGTGTGGCTTCTTACCTTTGGAGAGGTAATGGATGTCTTTGGGAAGAAGTCTGAGCTCAGGCTTCCCATGCCCTCGCACACACCTCCAGAATGGCATTTGAGTTCTGAATTATAATTGCTGTTGGCTTATGTCTCTCCCACTCCCTCTGCTAACAGCAACTCAAGGTTGTCACATGCCCAGTGTCCAATGCAATGCCAGGCAAAAAAGTAAATCTAATTAAATGATGAAGCAAGATGAAAATGACACTGAGCTTGGATATAGAAAGGTTAAGACATAGACTCCATGTTCCTCAAGGTCTCAAATATCCATGTGGATTTTCCAAGATAATATAAAAACTCTATTCTCATTTTTCTATTGCTTTCAGATGGATTTTGGTAATCTGCTTTCTGCCCTGTAAAGAAAAAAAAAGGATCCTGGCATTGCAGCTTAAAAACAGTAGAGGCTAGCAGGATTTATTCTTAATTAAATGCTTTTAGAAATATTTCTCAATGAATGTTTTTCTTTGCAAGTCTTACATCTGATAATACATAGGGATGCTGTTTTTATCCTTTTGTTTGTTTGTTTCTCTACAGTACAGGATTCAATTTAAAAATTGTCATAATTGCCTTGGGTTTACTTGATATAATCTAGAAAGGGTACTCCCCTCTTTTAACTTGGCTTGCATGCAAATTTCCTTAGAAAAATTTCTAGATTGAACCCAGGGTGTTAGGAAAAATTACATAACATATCTAGTTATTTGTTCTGCATATTATAATAATTCAACAAATGTTACTTAAATAGAACATTTCCTATTTACGAAAGCTGAATACAGTACTTTTTTTTAAGAAAAAGATCACAGAAGCTTTAGCGGATAGAAATATACACAGGATTTATGTGTGAGCACAGTTTTTATAAATTCCAAGGTAATAGAGGGACAGATTTAAAGGTTAAGATTAAAACTTCACTTCAAACTCTTTTAACCTATTTCTTTTTAACAGTTTTTATTTGAAAAATGTGGAAAAAGGAGAAAATGAAAGTATTATTTACTGACAACTTTCCCACATTTTTTGGTTATGATCTCTCCATTGTCACCACCACCAAAAATCTAATTACTATTATTAACGATTTAGTGCATGTTCTAGGGTTTTTTTGTTGTTCTCGATTGCTCCCTCCCCTGCATTTCTCTCTCACATGCATACACATGCACATGCACAGACACACACACACACAAACTCACATATGTATTTTTACTTAAAAAATAGAATTATGCTAATCATACTGTGCTCCTATTTTCTTTTTTCACCTAAAAATAGCTTATAGACCTGCTTCAAAGTCACTACATAGAGATATTATCTCATTCTCTTTTTTAAATTTTAGGTTTTTCATTTAGCTTTTGGATCTGACTGAAATTTCTTTCTTTGTATGGTGTGAGACAGGGATCTAATGCTGATTTTTCAAAATGAATTGCCAGTCATCAAATAACTATCCCTACTGATTAAATACTGCTGTTAAAAGGCTGCCTTTATCAGGAACTGAATTTCCATATTGACTTGATTATGTATCCTGTTTCATGGAACTATTTATTACTGTGACAATTATTGTTTAACTTACCATAATTTGTAATATATTTTGATACCTACTTATGCATTTCTATGTAAAGTCATTACAATTTTAATTTCCATTTTAATTGCTATATCTGATAGAAAAAGGGCCCCTTCATTGCTTCGATTTTCTGGATAGCTTTGATTTCATTTTTGTCATTTCAATTTTAACAAAGTAATACATGTATATAATTTAAAAACCAAATAAAACCAGAAGGCTCATATTTATAAACAGCACTTGTCTCACTGCTCTTCAACCCTTACCTCCTTCTTCTTGGAGGTAGTCACTTTCATTTATTTTAGCTGATCTTTCTGGCACTTACCTCTATAATTCTAAATAATATGATTATACTACCAATTCTTGATTTATATCTTTTTGACCTCATTTAGTGGCTTCTGTTTTACTTGGTAAGTATTCCTCTCCCTTACATTCCACTGTCCTACCTCTTCTGCTCAGCAGTGTGCATCACAGATTTTAGCTCAATCAATAAATAGTGTTTACACTGAGATTGGGCAAACACTTTTAAATTGTGGAATCAATTCATATTATATGATCGCATTTCCTTTCTGGTCCGAAAGAAATGTTTTATGGGATTTTTTAGAGTTATTACTTCTATTTTCACTGTAATTTTAAAAAGCTAATATCCAAATTTTTCTAAATATTTCATCAGAGATACCATATACCTATCAGCTGATATTTACCCCCAAACTCAGAGGCATCAAAGGGTTTATTCTCTAATTTACCTGGAAACTTTCTTCCCATAACTCTTTGTCTTCCAATGCCAATCCCCTGTCTCCTCAGTACCATGGCTTTTTTTTTTTTTAAATTTATTTTCTCATTTTGTTGGAGCATATTTTCTAGTTGCTGTCACCATTTCTTTACGTTTTTTTTTTTTTTGCTTCTTTAAAATTGATTTTTGTTTTTATGTCTTAGATATGTTACTTTTAAATAACCTATATTTGGGATTTGTTAATTAGTTTGTTTGTTTTTTTTTCTTTTTGATCCAGAAGGACAATCTTAGACTTCTACTTACAGCTATTAGTCTATTGTAATAACTGTACCTTTGTGTTTAAATCTACCATTTTATTTTGTACTTTCCATCATATCAACTATTCTATTTTTCTCTCTTCTTTGCCTTAATATTGGTTTTTCTAGTTTGACGTTTCTTCCCCTTCATTAATCTGAAAGTTGTACACTTTGTTTCTTTTTTCTTAATGGTTATTCTAGAAATTACAATACATATCCTTGACTTATCAAATGTTAATTAATACCTTTACCTCCTCCTAGACAACACAACACTTAAAAATTCACTACCATTTTCCCAAATTCAATGCTATTATTACTGCTTATTTAAATTCTCCATATATCTAAAACACAATTAAACATAAGTTATTATTTTACATAATCAGTATTCATGTAGATTTACCCACATATTTACCATTTTTCTTGCTTTCCTTTTTATCCCATCAGCTTTACTTTCTACCGATGATTATTTTCTTATGTCTGAACTACATGCTCTAGAATATCTTTCAGTGCAGCTCTACAGAAGACAAACTTTTTACTAGTCATAAAAATAGAAATCAATTTTAAAACTTTCTCTAACTTTTTACTTGTCAAAGAGAGTCATCATATTGCTTTAAATTTTGAGGTATGTTTTTGCTGAATGTAGAACTCTAAGTAGGCAGTTATTTTCTCTTACTATATTGAAGACAATCCCTTGTGCTTCTTTTTAAAATTATAACTTTTAGATTCACAGGTACATGTGCAGTGTGTTGCAAGGATATACTGCATGACGCTGAGGTTTGGGACATTAATGATTCCATCACTTACATAGTGAGTATGGTTATCAACCCTTGCCCCCCTCTCCCATCTAGTAGCCTCCAATGTCTATTCTTGCTTTTTTTATGTCCATGAGTTTAGCTCCCAATTCTAGGTGAGAACACATAGCATTTGGTTTTCTGCTCTTGTGTTAAATCACTTAGGATAATGGCCTACACTGTATTTATGTTGCTGCAAATGACATAATCTTATTCTTTTCTATGGCTGTGTAGTATTCCATGGTATGTATATACTACATTTTTCTTATCCAATCCATTGTTGATGGGAACCTAGGTTGATTCTGTGCGTTTTTTTGAATAGTGCTGCAATGAACATACAAGTGCAGGTATGTTTTGGTAGGGAAATCTATTTTTTTTTTTAATAAAAGGAATGGGATTGCTGAGTTTAATGGCGGTTCTGTTTTTAGTTCTTTGAGAAATCTCCAAACTGTTTTCCAAAGAGACTGAAGTAATTTACACTCCCACTAACAGGGTATAAGTGTTCCCTTATCTCTGCTGCATTGCCAGCATCTGTTGTTTTTTGAGTTTTTAGTAATAGCCATTCTGACTGGTGTGAGATGGTCCCTCACACCATCAGATTTGCATTTCTCTGATTATTAGTGATGTTGAGCATTTTTTTCATATGTGTGTTGGCCGCTTATATGTCTTTTATGTCCTTTGCCCACTTTTTAACAGGGTTGTTTTTGCTTATTGATTTAAGTTCCTAATGGATTCTGGATAATAGACCTTTTTTGTCACATGCATAGTTTGTGAATATTTTCTCCCATTCTGTAGGTTTTCTTTTCACCCTGTTGGTAGTTTCTTTTGCTGTGCAGAGCTGTTTGATTTAATTAGGTCCAACTTGTCGATCTTTGTTTTTGTTGCAATTACTTTTGAGGACTGAGTCATGAATTCCTCCCCAAGGCCAGTGTCCAGAATGGTGTTTCCTAGGTTTTCTTCTAGGATTCTTATAGTTTGAGGTCTTACTTTTTTTTTTTTTTTTTTTTTTT